>NC_073305.1:54670364-54970364 GCF_027595985.1 Sorex araneus
CTGGTCTATTAAAACCATCAAGAACATCTACAGTGACTATAAATGACTATTTCTTCTTCTCCAGTATTTTCTCATAGTGTTTAACTAGGGACTTCTTTCTCCACTCCTATTAAACTGATTAACAAAGAATGGAAATTTTTCCCGAAAACACTTTGAGAAATCCTTGAAGTGCAAAGGCTGGTTGGTAATGCACGGAAAAAAGAGCGACAGAGAAGAAAATATTTTGTTTCCAAGCAAAGAACCATACTCCTGGCAGGATGTCCTATGATGACCACAGTACAGAGTCTGTGATGTTCATTATCTTTTAAATCCTTATTTAATTCCCTCAGGGTAGAAAATAAAGTGGCTTTGGAAGTGAGGAGTCATGGATTCCATTCTCCCCTCTACAACTAAGTGCCTTTGGACAATTAACTTCCCAATCTGAATCTCACTTTTCTCAATTGTAAAATTAGAGTTAAAGAAATAGTCTTTGATTGTCCTAGGCGCAATTAGATGACTCTATCTCATCCATATTAAAGGAAGATAGAGGAAATGGGATTTGCTTGATAAGCATTCTTCTTTATGACTCTTTTTTTGGGATGCAAAATGATACATGAAACAGAAATCCTATAATACAATCACATGTGGGTAGCTCATTATTCAGGCTATTTTTATTAAAAATTGAGAGTCATAGAATGCAGCCTAAATAAAGCTAGTTTTGATACTGTGGTTGCTGTCATCAAGTGATTTTTTTTAAAATAAAAAATAGAACAGTCCAGAAAATTTCAGCTGCTTGACCTTTAATTAAAGCCAAAGGGCAGCTTTAAAGTTGGTTCTTCTAATTAAGCGTCCTTCAGATTGTACATTCTGTGACTACACTACTCTTGTTTATTAAACATGACTTACTTGTACTTCAAAAAATATCAAGATGTGGTTGAAATGACTGATCTAAATAAAGAATCTAAAAATATAAAGAAAGACAACAACAGGGCAAATTATTTTGCAAAAAGTGTCATGCATATGTCAGTATTTAACTTTAACAGAAAATAAAACTGAATTAATTGGAGAGAGAACTTCTAATTCCCAGGGAAGGTAAATCATAAATTTGATGAAATGTATCAGCTGTCAGTTATTTTTTTTTTCAGAATTTCCACGATCCCGACCCTACAATTAAGTAATAGTTTTGAGATTGAAGACTTGAATTCTCTGGCATCACAAATTATGTCAAATAAGAAACGGAATCAGTCCCCAAACTGATACCAAATTAACTTAAGATGTACTCCCACAATGAGTCAAACATTTTTTTTTTCAAGATACATTTGTAACAGCCAGTTTCACATGTAATACTCAGTTCCAATTTGATTATAAAAGTAGAAATCAAGGTCTTAAAAATGGTAGCTATTAATAACATTATGACAGATTCCTCTCCACAGACACATAAGCTATTAAGCTGAGCTGCTCTTTCACTGTGCTGGATTTCTACTCTTCAGCAGCGGTTCTCAGCATAGTTGCACATTATAATTTATAGGGGAGATTAGACAATTTTCTGATGCCCAGTTTATACCCAATACCATTCAAATCAGACTCTCTGGGAGTGGAATATAGCCATCAGGATTGTCTACACTTCCTGAGAGTTTTTCATGTGCAACAATATTTCATAAACAATGAAGCAGTTGCAGTCAATACATTTCCAAGTAAGTTGCCTTTACCATTCTGGTTTTAAAATCATCAGGATTTTTTTTTTTCACATCTGTTGTTTTCAGTATCTCTATTTTCAATTCCTATAAATATTAGCAAAAATGAAGCTACTTCTCCTAAAAAGATGAAATGTTCAAAAGGACACTAACACTGGCTAGGTATCTACTACAGTGAGTATCTACTTGGCTTGCAACACACTCCTTGTCTTCCTTCTGCATCTGCAAGAGATATTTCTTGGTGGTCACTGGACTAAAACTGGGGGCCAAGTGGAGCCCTAACTTTAGGTTTTATAAACTGAAAATGAGAGCCCTGGTGGTTGGATTCAGGGGTTCTATAGGGGTTGAGTGTCCCGGAAGGCGAATTGAGTAGTTGATAAAGTTGGGAGAGACAGCTACAGAGAAAGAAATGAAAAGAGAAAAGCAGAGCAAACTAAAGCAGAGGTGACAATGTTCCTAGACCTTAAAGGTAGGTATTTGTTGTTTTTGCCAGCTTGGCACCCCACTCTGCCCCTCTCCCACCCCAGCACTGTCATTCTGATGACTATTGCTGGGAGAAACTGGCAATTCCTGCTCTCGGTTCTCTGGTGTTGCCCAGATTCTTTTGTCTTTTGGGGTCTGATTTGTTCACAGAGATATGTGAATTCTGGACTCATGAATGCCTATTGCTTGCAATTCAAGAATTTTCTAGGTAGTAGCTGGAACCCATTTGAAGGCCTTATAACATTGTTTTTGGGCAATCCTGTCTCCTTAATTTTTTAGCTCAGGGGGGTCATTAATATTCATAACTACAGTCCTGATTAGTACAGACATTTAATTGACTCCTATTTATGTGGATGGTTCCAAGTCTAATGCAGGAACAAGTCTTTCTAAAGTGTACTCATATTCAAGGTCATATTCAAGCTAGCTCAACTATTTTATCATTCAGCATAGATTCTGATGCTTCAGTGATTTATTTGCATTTTGAAGTATGAAGCTCTTATGAAGGAATTCATAACAAAGGTATACTTTGTGAACAATAGGATTAAAGGCTTACCCAAAAATATGGTTCTAAGTAATGCATGATTCTTTGAACAGAAGTCAAATATACTCCTAAAATAAGAGCTCTTATTTCCTCTAACAAGAAACATTAGATGAAATTATAGTGCTACATTAAATCCAACTGTACACCAATTATTTTTTTATTTCCAATGGTTCTCTTACTAAAAAGTATTCCTTAATTCTTTGAACTCAATAATAATATACTTGTATGCAACATGAGACGGCCTACTCAGATTCAGGAAGCACATGACTTTTGCCTTGTAAAGCAGTCAGCAGAGTTAAAATGATACAAAGAAAACAGCCCAGATTTCCTAAGGTCCAAGTCACACAAATGGGAGGGTATGTGGGGTGTTAACGTGGCGGGCCTTGTATTAAAGTCTGGATTCATGAGCTGGATTTGGACCATATGATTAGAATTTGGAGATAATTGGTTAAGAAAACTACAAAGAAAACCACAGTTAAGCAGCTTAAGTGATTAACAAATGTGATCTTTGGCAAACTCTGGACGAACTGTAATGAAATGGAAATTATGGAGTCAGCGCCAATAAAATGTGATCATGGAGTCTGACCAGTTCACAGTGTTTTCTTCCCTGAGAGGTGGAGGAAAGGGAACTATCAACCATGAATTTTCTGACTAAGAAAACAAGGTGAACTAAAAGAAACTGTTGAAAAGGCATTCTGACCACCAGACTTTATTTTTAATACAAATTGGTAATGAAATAAAAAAGTACTTAAGATATCTTTTAAACAAGAATATTTTCTGTATATCAAGCCATCATTGCCAGATTAACACTGCAACAAATTTGAACAATCTTAATTCATTTACATAAAGTGATAAGAAACAAAAGTTAATGTAGGGTGAGAACCAACAAAGAACCAATTCAAAGTTCAAAAATCTCATCTCTATTAATCCTTTCACAATTCCAAAAATCACATCAACAACAGAAAGGAGATATTATTAACAGTGAATATTATTTACAGAATAATTACATTCCTATTCATTTTGATTTCTTGGGGCTGCCCACCACACAGCACTCCACCTTGGGGTAGCCATTGTTTTGCCCTGGAAGGAGAGATTACACCAACTCATAGTATTTCCCAGTCTGGGGGTCAAAGTAACAGTTCAGACATGGGTCATACAGTAGAGTGAGCACCTCCTCATCCTCTTCCACACTTAGGTCTTCTTCACCTGCGAGAAGGGGAACCAGAGACACATTAGCAACTGATATTGCCTGGTATTACCGAACTGCAGCATCAGACAGTAAGGGGACAGGAACCACCATCTCCCCTGGATGAATTTCTTTCTTTGGGGAGGATGCTGGCTGATGCTAGAGTGAAGGATGCAGTCATTGTGGTCAGACTAGGTGCAGAGGAGAAACAGCTACTAGAGGGGCAGATTTGCTAAAAAAGGAAAAGAAAAACAGAATGTGTGGAGAATTGGGAGGGAAACTAAAGGAAGTCCAAAGGTCTAAAGAGTTGCTGGTCAGGACTAGAGAAACTGTTGAACAGGATTCAAATGTGATGATCACAGTTCTAGACTTCTTCATGAGCCCGCGCTGTACAAATGCAGCAGTGTAAATTAAACTTCAGAGAACTCCTTCGCCATCCATGCTTGCTAAATGATTGCTACATAAACATGAATTAAAATAATAGTTTTTAGAAATATGGTGCATCACAAAACACATTGTGGAAAACAGCATCAGGCAACCTTTAGTTTTATTATTGCTTGTTAAGCTCTGTCAAATTTGTGGGGGGCATAAAAACATGGATTTTAGTTTTGTGAGTAACTTAGATGGTTGAGATAACTTGTGAGCACTGCACTAGTCTTTAGGGATGTGATGATATAAGAAATGGGGACCTGGAGACCCTCTGAGCCTAAAGACTTTGATTCCAGAGACGTTTTAACACATTTTGGCATCCAGCGCAGCTTCTTACAGCAATGCACTGGGACTGTGAACTGGGCTACAACTCCACGCTGCCTGGGGACGGATCTTTCCTCTCCACCCTGTCTTTCTGCACGGAAAGTGGCGGTGGCAGCAACATCCACATGGCAGGAGCCAGCTTCTAAGACTCCTAACCCAGAGGTACACGGTTTTTACACTTGGGGCTCCTAGGGAATCATGGGAAGTGGGTGTAACCGGCACGCCCTCGGCCCAGATAAATCTGGAGCTGCTGAGAGTGAAACGGACCCTCTGCACCTAAAGACTTTGATTCCAGAGACCTTCTAACACATTTTGGCATCCAGTGCAGCTTCTTACAGCAATGCACTGGGACTGTGAGATGGGCTATGCAATTTCTGGCAGAATTTTTCCTGGACTTTATACAGAAATCCAAAACCGTGCGGACACAGTTGCGTCTGCGTGACTTAACATCTCTTAATTGTCAGCAATGTGAAACAGTTCATTTTTAGCAGGTCTGACTTGGGGGGTAAATTCCAAATAATAACAGTTAGTTTTTTGTTGAAATATTGAAGGTAATCAAAGTAGCAGCCATTTCTCTGGACTGTGACCTAAGCAACAGCCCCATGCCAGCCGAGAAGAGGAAATATCCCTTTTTCCCGGTTGTTTCCCATTTTGGGGAGAAACGCAGCGTGGCATCCACCATACTATGAGGCGTGGGGAAGGGGATGAGGGGGAAAAAAGAAGGGAAAAGGAAAAAGGAAAAAAAAAAGAGTTATGTACTTGGAGCAGTGGGGCTACATATCTCTTCATTCTCAGCAATGGAAAACTAATTATCAAATGCTTCCTTGGTAGTAGGGCTGTCTTTCTTGGGGGGAAACTCCAACAACAATAATGAGTTTTGTGTTGAAATATGGAATGTAATCAAGGTAAAGAGAAAATGAAGTGAAATTCATCAGTTATGCAGTTGGGGGTGGGGGGCAGGGGCGGGAGGTATACTGGGGTTTTTGGTGGTAGAATATGGGCACTGGTGAAGGGATGGGTGTTTGAATATTGTATAACTGAGACATAAGCCTGAGAACTTTGTAACTTTCCACATGGCAATTCAATAAAGAAAATAAATTAAAAAAAAAGAAATGGGACCTGTTCTCAGAAGTGTATGTGATGTGGAAAAAATATGAGATCAGCTGACACTTTTGTGAGTGGCAGGCAGTTCTGTTTGTGCAGAACAAACTCCAAAAAGTGGAGGTCACAGAGGAATGATTATGTCTTCCTTGCTCATGAATCCTCAGCTGCTAGAGCCCTCAATAGCTCAGAAAGCACATTTTCCTCAATTGACCCTCCTGAACTTATGGGACAGACAGGAGTCATCATACCTATTTTATGGACGAGGCAATCAGAATCTGCAACATTCATTAGCTCATCTGAGGTCACTTGGTGAGACAGAGGCAGAGACAAAATGAGCCATGCACACTCTCAGCTCTGCATTCTTTCTACCATAATTCAGTGTTTGGTGTTTTCATTGAAAAGGTGGTGGAACACATTCTATTGTGAATTAGGATGCTGTGAGAATATAGACATAGAATGGAGTAACAGATTTAAGAGTAGCTGATACTGAAAACAAAGGTTTGGAAACCAGAGATGCACTTCCTCATATTTTAAAACTCAGACAGTGTGTGGTAGAGCAGAGGCAGGGTTTAGTGAGCAAAATGAACAGGGCTTACCTCTACCAAATGGAGGGGACAGGTGCCCATGTGCCTTCAAGGAAATTGAGAGTGGCAAATGAGAGGCAAGATTCTGTGCAATTCCAGGAGGAAGCAGTAGGGCTGACAGCGGGAGTTATGAGGAGCCAGATTTGGGCTCAGCATGAGGAATAATTTTCTAAACATTAGATCTTACGGCAAATGGAACATGGGCCCAGGAAGGATGAAACAGGGAGCAGGGCAAACTCTTATGTAAGGTTCTTTTAGATGAACCCCTGCATCAGACAGATTAGAACCAATGATCCATATGACAACTTTGATGAGCTTCGGGTGACTCTTGACTTTTGTCTCGTGACCCTAGAGATATGATAGAACCCTGTCTGTACCTCCCCTCTCCTATAATGGCCATGCTAATAGTGATAGCTGACCTAGGAACAGGGATTTAGAACAGGCAGCTTGCCTTCTTAAGAGTGGTTCCCAGACTCTACCTCCTCTCTCTTCTTTGAAGCAGGAGAGTCTGGGAAGCTTTTCAAGCAGCTGCTTCATCACTATGCTGAACCCAGGATAAAACTGAAGGAGAGCGGGTGCACCTTTTACTCCCAGACATTTAGGGCTATTGCAGAGAACAGAATAAAATCTGTTTCTCAGTAAGTGACTACTGTGTGCTTGCTATGTGAGCAAGTTGCAAGTGCAACACATACAAAACAAAAGCAGCAACTAAAGATGATGAGGCAGCTACAGGGGGGCTGAGAGTAAGCCTGTTTCCTGACTAACCTGGAAACAGACTGAATCCTGCTCACATCATGTGACCTGGATGATGTGAGCCTGGCTGTGGGCTTTTTACTCTCACTGGATCTTTGCTTCATTTATAAAATAGTTGTAATAGTACATATTTCACAGGGCTTTGTGAAAGACAAAGTGGATTTAGATAGTAAACGTGCAAAGTATATAGAATAGTTGTTCAATAAACCAGTTACCATTATTACTATGAATAAAAATAAATCATGACATACAGGCTTCACAACAACAACGAACTCAGGACAGAAACAGTGATAAAGCCTTAAGTATGAAGAAAAGAGAAAGCAATGAAAAATGATAAGCAGTATAACATATAGACAATAGATTCAGAAAGACCTGTGACCAAGTGGACCAATGTCTACTCCATAGCTGTAGGAATTTGGAAACATTCACCACCAGAATCTCAGTTTCCTCATATGTAAAATAAATATAGTAATAGTACCTTTTTCAGTACCTTGGAGAATCAGCACTCAGCGCACACACTGTGAGAACTCAATTATAATCATCTTCGGGGAAAATATAAATACTAAGTTGGTCATGCAAAGGGGGAATGTCTACTTATATCTAATTCCCTACCCTTTTTACTGTTTGTTATTTTACTACCAAAAGGAAAAAAAAAGGACTTATATGAAACACAATGCCCCTAAATAGGGCATGGTGATGAATTTATCTTAGAATAAAAACAGTCCCTATACCAAAAAAATATAGCTTTCTAAAAGCAAAACTAATTTTTCCATCAGGGATAATGTTAAAACCACATTTTACTGAGGTGAATGATTATGAGTCAAACTATTTCAGGGATCTGTTGTGTGATGTCTTGTTTTCACTCCATCATCCATGGGGAAAATTTTGACCTCTGGCACTCTGTTATATCATTGTTTAATGCATTCTGTGCCAGAGAAATTTAAGCTGGCCCTATTAAATGAGAAAACAGTACATTTTACAACTAGCCAGGAATCTTTCAAGATGAAAATCACCATTGTAATGGGCCATGAGTCTTTATCATCTGAATGCAAAGGGATCTAGGTGGATCCAATTCATTAGTAGAGGTTCTGCTACATAATGCATACAAACTGAAGCAATAACTGCTATAGAAATGCATTTGTTCCAATACATATCACCATCAAACTGGAACCTCACACACTAAAACACATTATATGGGACTAAGACAGGTTTTGTGGTTTTTAAGTACTAAAGCTTTAAATGGATGAATTTTAAAACCCTACCAATAATGACATTCATACAAAAATTGGGAGACATTATGTATAATTTTACATTGAAATAAGTGCTTTAAACTTGCATAAGAGGTTTTGTTTTCATTATAACTTAATTTTCAAACCTCCAACTTACATCATTTTGCCATTGTAATTCCTACGTAATGAAATTATAACATCATTAAGCAATTACCACCATGATGTCAAGCGATGGGAAATGTTTTGAAAGGTAATTATTGTGTATGGGCATGGGGTAATTTTCAATTATATTCCTGGATAGTGCAGAGTTTGTTTTTCCCCCTCAAATGCTAGATTGCTCTATTTAAAGACTGGCTACAGAAACTCTAAAAGGACAAATTAACAAACAAAGCCATTCCCTGCTACCAGACTAAGAGCATCTGGACAGGGGTCCAAATTACATTTTCACTCTTCTCTACAAAATAAAGTCATTTCTAGTGGAATGAAATTGCCTTTCAGATAATAATCTATTTACAAACTTTCAGCCTCATCCACTTTGAAATTGGTTAACAGCAGTAACAGAAAAAAACCCCAACGAAGTCAGACCAAATGCAGCTATATTAGTTTCCCTCCCCTTTGCTTGATCAGCTTGGAAAAACACCCCCCCTTCACCTTTTGAAATTCAATTAATATAAAGGCTTAATTATCTATTTTTAATGCATGTTGACCACAGATGATAGAAAACCTATGTGTACAAAGCTAAGTGTTCCAAGCTTGAAAAGAAATGATGTGGCACCAGTTTATCAGATTTAAAATCTCTGAATCAAGCCTCATTACTTGATTTTTTCGATTTTCTGACACAGCCATCGAATTTTTAAAAAAATTTAATGTATTTTCTCTCTTATAGATCTTGAGAACTGATTGACTGTATTTTAATGTGCATGCAAATACACTATTGTTTAACACTTCAATGGTGAGAGATCACCATCTGGAACAGTCAGCCTGAGGATCAATAAAGATGACACCTGAGATAAGATTCTGCAGAGTACCAGGGGCTTGCAAACTCTTCCACCCAAGTGAACTTGCACACAATCTTGAGGAAGTCCACTGGGAGTGGCTGAATTTTGGTTCGCAGCAAATATGTGCCCTCCAATGGGAGCATGAGAAATCAATGGTGAAATAAAGATAGAGATTCTTTTATTAGAAAGCTATAAAGATATTTTGGATGGCAAATAACATGTTGTAATTTTAGCATATTTTTCATTTTCAAAGGAAGGACATCACCACAAAACAAAAACCCTGTGTATTTTTTTTTTTTTCAAACTGGAAAAGTGCCTTTTAAACCAACATGCCAAAGGATTTGAATGACCAATTAGGAACTACTGCAATTCTATTCTTTCCAGTTAGTCTTACTTACAAACACATAGTGACTCAAATGTGCACTGGAGGTTGTGTGCCTCAGCCTGGCAGACTCAGTGTTAATCATATTTTAGAAAAGATGGAAAACTCTACAAACCCAATTTGTGCTTAGGAACATGTGGCATACAATTTTGAACGCGTTTTGTTAACCACGAAAAAAAATAGGCTCCGAGTCAGGAAATTGACATGGGCATTTCTTAAGGGCATGTTTTCAGGCAAGAGGGCACTAGAGGGGAAATAAAATGCAGCTGGAGGGGAAATAAAATCCCAGATCCAGTAAGAGAAGCCAGGACCTCCATCCTTGTCCAGAAATTCTTCTAGGACAAGCAATTAGGGAATAAACAGATGGTTATGGAATAAGAGAGAACCTTAGCCACTAGCAACAGGCTTGCTTCTCTCTGGGAGGATTCACTCCCAGTATTCCTGAAATTCTCCTCACACAGCCAGAATGTGGGTGAGGCTCTCCTGCCCCCCCATTTCTGTGGAGATGCCTTTGGATCCCTGCCAGACACATGAGAAAGTATCTCCCGCTTCAAGGGAAATCAGAACTTGGCTAGCAGCCTATGATGAGGCATGTGACCTTGAACTCGTTCTTCACGCTTAGAGTGTCAGCTTTGTCAACTGTAAATAGTTGACATTCCACTGGTGACATTCCACATACAATAATGGTACTTCTTTCATGGTGTTGCTATGAGAGCTAAATGTAGCAACTATTCAGCATAGCATTTGACAAATATTAAATGCCAAATGTAATGGATCCTGTTTTGGAACAAAACCCCAAAAATCAGACCCTAGACTACCCACAAAACTACTCCTGTCCTCTCATGACAGAAACTGGCTACCCACCCCAATTATTATCATAGCTATTATTACTGTTATTTTTGACAACCACATCAAATCAGAGGGAAACACTATCTTGGTTTATTGGTGGGTATGACCTGTGACAATATCATGTTGAGATTAACCAAATAGGAAAGATGAGATTTTAATGTATTAACTAAGTAAAGTACCTAAAACATATCAGAAAGAAGGAAGAAATAGCTGACAAAAATCTAGGGTGACAGGCAGAAAGTTGTCAGATTTGGTTAATGCTGGACAGGACATTTCCACAATGCTCTGAATTTAATTTGCTAATTTGTCTCTGAGGTAGTTATGCTTACCTTCAACATAATGTAAAGTCACCATTGCCATCCCTTTGCAATGGCGACCTTAAGACATTCTTTCAGCCACTTCTCACTAATATATATCTTGGGTGCCTTTGCTCAAGGACCACGTTCTCACTTCCTGTGGCTTATTTAGGACACTTAACATAACATATTATTTGTTCCCTCACAGCAAGGTCTCCTTCTGACAGCTGAGATTCTATTTTTCTGTCATAAGTAATTATAAATGTACACCTCTAAAAAGATTCCCAATTTGAGGGGCATAATCTACTTCAGACAGTAAATCACAGCGACGTCTCCATCCCTGGGGCAGACAAAATGTACCACTCAGATGTATGAGCTCTCACTAGGAATCCGCCATACCTGAAGAAAAATGGGACACACCACTTTCTCCCTGGGGCAGTTAGGAGAGAAAAACAAGCAGCTCCTGGAAGGAAGCTTTGTTGGAGCAATTTGTATTGGTTCTGGTTCTTAAAAGAAAAAACACACTTCAGCTATAGTAGTAATTCCAGCTCCAAAATTCAGCTTAGAAAAGTATCTTAGGAAGTCCCACTCAGAGGTAGTTTGTCATTCCAATTATGTACTTTATTCTTTTTATTGGTTTTGGGTTTGGGGCTACGCCCAGCTGTGCTTGGGACTTACTCTGGCTCAGGGATCTCGCCTAGTGGGGCTCAGGGGACTGACAAACACCTTGCCCATTGTATATCTCTTCTACCCCCTATTATGCATTTTAGATATCTCCACCCCACCCTTGCTCTCTCAGCCTTTCTACTTTTGCTCCAATTCTTTTCCGTTTTTCCTTCATGTAGTCTTAAACATCTTGTTCGGGTTCATAATCAGAAACTAATGGCTCATCTTTAGGATGCTTGCCAACAAAGAAAACACCAGACATATTTTCATTCCGGCATCTTGTTTTCCATTACAATTTTTTTCCCCATTACTAGTACTATCTATAGTTCAGTGTCAGTCTTTGCTTTAATGAAAAGACAGTATCTCTGTATTTGAAAACATGCATCTTGGTATCACTGGAGTACTAGGCTTGCTTTATAATACTACTGCCAAGTGATATGTGTGAGTTGTCTAAGTGCTTTATGCATGTACACCACATTGAATCTTCATAAAATCCTTTCAGATGGTTTACAAATGCAATACGCAAGTTCAGAAATATCACACAGCAGGAGTTGGCAGAGCTGGAATTTGGCTGGAACTTGATAGCCATTTTGATACCAAACTCATGCTCTTATGTTTTAAGCTATATATTTACCCCTGGGTTAACCCTCAGAAGAACAAGGATAACTTCTCTATAGTTACAAAGAATCTAACATCCCATAAAATCAAGCATAAGTTGCCTCATTTTGAGCTGTGTGATTCTAAGTGATCAGCATTTAATAAAGACAATGGCATCTCAAAGTGACAGTTTTTTTCTCTACCTCTAGTAGGTTATTTTTTATTCACTGAATTTTTCATATTCCCACCTTGAGCACTCAAACTTCCAGAAGAATCTGGATGCTGTTCTGCTGGCTGTTGACTGGGAGGAACAATTGGTGGGCTCAGCATATTTAACCAGTCCCTAAAAAGGAAAGAAAAGAAGAATAAATGAATAACATGCTTATAGTTTCATGTACAGGGCTTAGTTTACCCGGGAATTCACCCTTGCCTTCGTTTGAGCCCCCCAAGTGGGGTTTGGGAGGTCTGGGAGCTTCACTATGATTCTTGGTCACTGGAACATCAGTTTGGCATAAGGACCTAAGGATGCAATGTTGCTCAGGCTCTGCAGTGCCCGGGCTACCCAGACCATCTTTACAGTTCGGGAGTGGGGGGTCCGGTGTTTGGAGGGAGGGGGGCCCAGTGTTTGGGGGCCTTCAGGGATATACTCTGTGATGCTTGGGTGTCCATAGGGTTACAAAAATAAAATCTGTTGTATCATCTCCTGGTTCCCTCCCTGGATTTTTAAATCTTTTGGATTTCCAAAAAAGAAACATTTTACTCCACATTTCAGAAAGACAAGACACCCAGAAATTAACATATGGTTTCATTGGTGGGCTAATATGGAGTCAGTCATTTAAATTTTTTAAAAGAAATTTACCAAATGATTATTCCCCTCAGGAGTTTGTTTTATTATTGTAACTAAATTAGCATAATTCATATAAGAAAATTATTTCAATAATTCAGAAGAAATGCAACAGAGATGAAGCTCCTTAAGATCTTTGGGAAACAGTCACCTGTCACACATCATGGATGATACCATTACCCATGCGGACTCAAGTGCGGACTCAAGTGGAAATTAGTCTCAGCGCTGTCATGGACCAGCCACAGTGGTGGGCATCAGTATGTACTAGTTCAGGGCATCAGAGCAGCAGAGAGCAAAATAAGGGAGACATTCAGGCCCTTGAATGAATGACTCATTACTTTTGTTCTCAATGACTCTCAATGAGAGCAAAAACCAGGCAAAATGCACTTCCTGTATCTTGTTCCTCTACTTCTAACTTCCAACCTCATTTCCAAATCTTGTTACTTTCTTCATTCGTTTCCAGACTCTTTGCTTCCCTCTGACTAGCTGAGTCAGGGTGAGGTAAATGGGTGACACCCAGTAGACAAAGTCACTGTAAATTCTATTTCAAGTCCTTCTCACTTTAAGGCTGCTACTGAATTTACTTAGAGGAAGGGAGCAAGCAGATAAATATGAAGGACAGTCCAACATGAATAATTCTATTTCTTGTGCTGATATTAGCACCCTATTTATTAAGTTTATTTAGTTTTAGGCCACATCTGGCACTGCTCAGGGCTTCTTCCTGGCTCTGCACTCAGGGATCACTCTTGATTGGGTATCAGGTACTGGGGAATCAAACCCTGGTCAGGTATGTGCAAGGCAAACATCTTACCCACTGCACTATCTCTCCAGCCCCAGCCTACTTCAATCCTGTTGTTCCCAAAGGGACCATGTACGTCTTCATGACTAAGCAAATTCTTTCTAAAATTTTGTATTTATTACTGTCTTCATCTTCAATAGGAGCCATTCCCAACTAGTAACTAAGAGCACTGGCTCTGCCAGTTAATTCCAGCTCCATGTTACTTCATGTAAGAACTTGGCTGAATGAGTTAATATCACTAAGCTTCCTCTACACAGAGAAGGTTATAGTAATGCGTCAGTTATAAAAATGAATAAAATACACCTGGCACTAATCTGGGTAGAGTTAGCACTCAATAAAGTTCAACTCTGATAATAGTATCTTCATTATCTATGAAGTCAAAATGTGAATTTGCCTACAATATGGTTTTATTTTGACAAACCAAAGCAGATAATGGATTCTGTCATAATTAAGTCAGTAAAGGATAAGAGTTATGGGACCAGAGAGATAATGCAGAAGGTAGGGCAGTTGCCTTGCACATGGACAACCCGGGTTCAATTCTCTGCATCTCCTAAGCACTGCCAGGAGTAATTCCTTAGTGCAGAACCAGGAGTAACCCCAGAGGACCACTGGGTGTTACTCCAAACAGAACAAAACAAAGCAAAACTAAACGAGAGTACAGCGGGTAGGGCATTTGCCTTGCACGCAGCTGACCTGGGTTCCTCCATCCCTCTTGGAGAGCCCAGCGAGCTACCAAGAGTATCCCGCCCACATGGCAGAACCTGGCAAGCCACCCGTGGCATATTCAATATGCCAAAAATGTAACAAGTCTCACAATGGAGATGTTACTGGTGCCCGCTTGAGCAAATCAATGAACAACTGGACGACAGTAATACAGTGCAGTCTACAGATAAAGAATCTTAATGTAACAATTACCTGATTATAATAATATTTTAGGAAACTTTCAGTTACAGCTTACATTACCTCTTACTAGATTCTGGCCAGTAATATACGAGCAAGATGAGTGTGCTACATGTAATTGAATTTCATAACAACACATTAAAGACATCAGAAAAGATTTGTCACAGACTTCCAAGCTAATGGGGCATTTTCTGATAAGCGTCTTTTATTTAGTCCACGTAATTATGGGGGCCAAAAATATTTCCTATATTATAGAAAATTACAAGGTAACAAACAAATTACCAGCTCAGTGACTTCATTATTCAGTAAGAGAGATGGAGAGAAAAGATAAGCAGGAAAAAATAATGTTATCATACAATGACACTCCAAGCTATAAAATAATCTTCACAATGTCATTGGCAGTTGCTACACATGGCCCATGTATATAGGGGGAAGAGTAGGTGTGGTTTCTCGTAACTGTGAAAAATGTCAAGCTATTCACTTCTCAGATCAGATTGGATTAATGTTTCTTCCTTCCTAGCAATACCTACGGTAAATACAGGGTTCTTTATTTGAAAATATTTTTCAAATATATAAAACAATTGCATGATGAGTATAAATTACTCAGATCTCTCAACTTACTTGCTATCTATATATCTACACACCATCATCATATCTAAGATGGGGTTTGCAAACTATGGTCCATGGCCCATATAAATCTGGCCTACCGCATTTAAAAAAATCTGCAGCAGAACAAGGATGGTCTTTATACTTTTAAATGGCTAAAAAATTAAAATAATATTTTATGGTATATTAGGTAAAACTAAACATTTCAGTGCTAGAGAGTTTCACTGGAATACAGGTATACTTATGTTGTGCTGCAATGACAGTTAACTATTATTTGGGTTTTTTTTTATATTTTATTTTTTTTATTTTAATTTAAATTTTATTGAATCACCATGTGGAGGGTTACATAGTTCTCAGGATTATGTCAGTTATACAATACTCAAACACCCTTCCCTTCACCCGTGCCCATATTCCATCACCAACCACCCCATTAAACCTCCCGCCCCCTCCCACCCCCCCAGTCCCCGCCCTTGTAAATGATAAGTTTCACTTCATTTACGCTTTATCTTGGTTACAGTCCATGTTTCAACACATAACTCACTATTGTTGCTAGGGTTTCCCCCAAAAAAGAAAAGACAGTCCCACTGTCAAGGAAGCATTTGATGGCTCTCCATTGCTGAGAATGTAGAGATATTAAGTCCCGCTGTTTGTTACATAACTTTTCTATTTTTTTCCTCCCTCGTCCCGCGCCACCGAGATCACGCCTGTTTAGTAATCACCATGCTGCCTGACAAAGGGAAAACAAACCAAAAAAGATGGTTATTTCCCGTCATCAGCCGGCGTGGGGCTCTGGCTTAGTTGATAGCCTGGTAGAATGTCTGCAAGCAGTTTCTGGAATCAAAGGTGATACGCTGGTATCGGCCCCGGCTCGAGATTCCACCAGCGTCCCGCTGTTCCAAGTACATAATAATTTATTCCCTTGTATCCCATTCCCACGCCACCAGGTCCGTGTCAGCTTAGTGGACATCATACTGTGGTTAACGCCACGCCGCGTTTCTTCCCGAGAAAGAAGGATATTTCTTCTTAGCCGGCGTGGGGATATGGCTTAGTTCAGTCTATAGAGATGGCTACCACTTTGGTAGCCTTCAATATTTCAGCAAAAGACTTACTATTCTTGTTAGGATTTCCCACCAATGTCCGACCCGTTAAGAAGGAACCATTTCATATTGGTGATGATTAAATGACAATAGGTTGCGCGGCCATGGCAGCGGCCTCGGGCTTTGAATTTCTGTATAAAGTCCAGGGAAAGTGCAGCCAGAAATTACACGTCGCTACAAACTTTAACCCTATTATGGTCCCCCCAAAGTCCAACCCATTACAAAGGAACCATTTCATATTGCTGATGATTAGATGACATTAGGCTGCTGAGGCCGCGTGGTTTTGGGTTTCTATATAAAGTCCAGGGAAAATTCTGCCTAAAATTCTATCGTTACAATCTTTTACCCTTCAACAAAAAACTCAGTACTATTGTTTGGAGTTTCCCCCCACGGTAAGCCCTGCCAAAAAGGAACATATACACGTTGCTGACAATCAAAAGATATTAGGTCACGCGGCTGCTATTGCAGCCGCGCGGTTTTGGATTTCTATATGAAGTCCAGGGAAAATTCTTTTTGTAATTGCATCACTCGCTGGCAGCGCCTGGGCCAGAAGCTCCGAGCACACAGTTTGGAGGCATTTTGGGGGCGCCGCTCGTGTCCAAATTGGTTCAGTTGCCTCCGGGGTCGATCTCGCGCAGGGCCGGAATGGAGTGTCCCCACATGGCTCTGTGCTTAAATGTTGGCCAGCACAGGGCGGATCCGGAAGTCCCACCCCATCGGCTTTCCCGGGCTTCTGCATAGTCTAAAAACCGGCTATCGCCTCGCTGCATTCAAAAAGAAAGAGTTGAGAGAGAAAAGAGCATACCCCGCTGGCAGCGCCTGGGCCAGAAGCTCCGGGCACACAGTTTGGAGGCATTTTGGGGGCGCCGCTCGTGTCCAAAGTGGTTCAGTTGCCTCCGGGGTCGATCTCGCGCAGGGCCGGAAAGGCTATTATTTGGTTTTTAATAGCAAAAAATCTCATGAACCTGATCTATGAACTTGTTTTTATTTCTCCGGTACCAAGAAATTCATTCTCAACCTTTCTCTTTCCATATTTCAAACCCCCTATAACAGTTCTAATTATTCAGCAGATTTACTTATTTTTTGAACTACAGAAAGCATTAACATTTAGCAATTCAAAATTGTTAAGCAAATGAAACAACCAATAGAATTTCCAAATCCTGTTCTCTGGAATTCTTTGTGTATAGTTTTTCCCCTCCTTTGGACAAAGCACTTTGAACTAACCCAAAACATACTTAGAGTTAGTTTCCACCCTATCTCCACCTCTTTAGTGTGGTTAGAGTATCACTGTATCACTGTCTTCCCATTGCTCATTGATTTGCTCGAGCGGGCACCAACAACGTCTCCATTCGTCCCTGTTGTGTTCAGGGTCAGGGGAATGAGGCCATTATTATTACTGTTTTTGGCATATTGAATGTCCACAGGTAGCTTGCCAGGCTCTGCTGTGCGAGATTCTCGCATGATGGTTATAGTATTCATGTAAAATATAGAGTCATCCCTCAACATCAGACCACAAACCCTCCACGATATTGAAGATAAAGGTATCTTCAAAGATGACACGGAACTAAGCAATCTAGTAAAAACAGAGATCAACAAATGGGACTACATTAAACTAAAAAGCTTCTGCACCGCAAAAGATACAGTGACCAGAATACAAAGACTATCTACAGAATGGGAAAGGATATTTACACAATACCCATCAGATAAGGGGTTAATATCAATGGTATATAAAGCACTGGTTGAACTCTACAAGAAGAAAACATCCAACCCCATCAAAAAATGGGGCGAAGAAATGAACAGAAACTTTACCAAGGAAGAGATACGAATGGCCAAGAGGCACATGAAAAAGTGCTCTACATCACTAATCGTCAGAGAGATGCAGATCAAAACAACCACGAGATACCACCTCACACCACAGAGACTAGCACACATCCAAAAGAACAAAAGCAACCGCTGTTGGAGAGGATGTGGGGAGAAAGGGACCCTTCTACACTGCTGGTGGGAATGCCGGCTAGTTCAGCCCTTTTGGAAAACAATATGGACGATTCTCAAAAAACTAGAGGTTGAGCTCCCATTTGACCCAGCAGTACCACTGCTGGGAATATATCCCAGAAAAGCCAAAAAGTATAGTCGAAGTGACATATGCACTTATATGTTCACCACAGCACTGTTTACAATAGCCAGGATCTGGAAAAAACCCGAGTGCCCTAGAACAGATGACTGGTTGAAGAAACTCTGGTACATCTATACAATGGAATACTATGCAGCTGTTAGAAAAAATGAGGTCATGACGTTTGCATATAAGTGGATCAACATGGAAAGTATCATGCTAAGTGAAATGAGTCAGAAAGAGAGAGACAGACATAGAAAGATTGCACTCATCTGTGGAATATAGAATAATAGACTATAAGACTAACGCCCAAGAATAGTAGAAATAAGTACCAGGAGGTTGTCTCCATGGCTTGGAGGCTGGTCTCTCATTCTGGGTAACTCAGGGAAGGGACCACCAAGTAAAATGTGGTCAGAGGTCATGTGGGGGAAGGGTGATGCGGGCTGAATACAGACTAGAGACTGAACACAATGGCCACTCAACACCTTTATTGCAAACCACAACACCTAATCAGAGAGAGAGAACAAAAGGGAATACCCTGCCATAGTGGCAGGGTGGGGTGGGGGGAGACGGGACTGGGGAGGGGGGGAGGGATGTTGGGTTTACTGGTGGTGGAGAATGGGCACTGGTGAAGGGATGGGTTATCGAACTTTGTATGGGGGAAACATGAGCACAAAGATGTATGGATCTGTAACTGTACCCTCACAATGACTCTCTAATTAAAAATAAACTAATATAAAAAATAAAAAAAATTTAGAGTCATCTGCTTCTGTTTACATTACATTTTATGGTTTTCCCTTTAATTCTTCATGAGCTTTATTATTAAGGTTGTTCTCCCTCTTGGAGAAACTGGCAAGCCACTGAGAGTTTACTGCCTGCATGGGAGAGCCTGGCAAGCTCCTCGTGGCATATTCATATGCTAAATACAGTAACAATGATGGTCTCATTCCCCTGACCCTGAAGAACCTCTAATGCAGCACCCTCGGGAAGAATGAATAAAGAGAGGATGCTAAAATCTCAGGGCTAGGATGAATGGAGACTTTACTAGGCCCACTTGAAGAAATCGCTGATCAACGGGGTAACACTATATACATACCTCTTAGAGAGCCTGACAAGCTACCGAGAGTATCCTGCCTGCACGGGCAGAGCCTGGCAAGTTACCCATGGCATATTCGATATGCCAAAAACAATAACAACAGGTCTCATTCCCCTGACCCTGAGAGATCCTCCAATCATTGGGAAAGACAAGTAAGGAGAGGCTGCTAAAATCTCAGGGCTGAGAGGAATAGAACGTTACTGGTGCCCGCATGAGTAAATTGACTGACAACAGAATGACAGTGATACAGTGATACTATTAAGGACTTAAATTGGATCACCAAAGCATTCTCTTTAACAAAACAAAACAAAATCAAACCCCGGGAAATTTGGTTTCCAGACTCTAATATGTCTAAAACTCTTGTTTTCACTGTATCTAAAAAAAATACTGGGGCTGGAGCGATAGCACAGCAGGTAGGACCAGGTGTGATAGCACAGCCAGGTATGACCCAAAAAGCAAAACAAAAACAAACCGGAATTTTTTTTTTCTTTTGGGTCACACCTGTCGATACACAGGGGTTACTCCTGACTCATGCACTCAGGAATAACTCCTGGTGGTGCTCGGGGAACCATGTGGGATGCTGGGAATTGAACCCGGGCTGGCTGCATGCAGGGCAAAGGCCTATCCACTGTGCTATCACACCAGCCCTTCCTCCCCCCAACTACTGAATTTTGTTTTTCACTCACAGTGAAATTTTATTTTAGGGGAATTTTTTAAAAAAGATTTTTAAAGTTGAATCACTGAGAGACAGACCTTTTACAAAGCTGTTTATGATTAGGTTTCAGTCATACAGTGTTCCAACATCCATCCTTCCACCGGTGTACATTTCTCACCACCAGTGTCTTTAGGGGAATTCTTAAAGAAACACTTGTAGTGATTTTTAGTAATAAAATTGCAAATTCTGAAATTCAGTTTGCGATATTTTGTTTCTGCTATCATAATTATGATTTATTTGATACAATAATGAAATCTAATCTATGAAAGAATGAGTTTTATACACTATGGTGGAATATGTATATATAATTAAATATCTGAATACCACACTACTGCATACATATATATTTAAGGTAATGAATCCTATGCTTAGAAATCTTAAGCTCCTTATTTTTTTTCCTTTATAATTAAAATTAAAAAAAATCACAGTGATATACAGTTACAAAGTTGTTCATGGTTGGGTTTCAGTCATATAATGTTTCAACACCGGTTCCTACTATTATTGTCATACTGGTTCCTTCTCTATCCTAAGTGCCCTTCGGCCCCTTTCCCCCCACCATATATATAAATATGTTTTTTTATATCCCACAAATAAATGCAGTCATTCTATATCTGTCCTCCTGACTCATTTCACTCTGCATGATACTCTCCATGTCCATCCATTTATAAGCAAATTTCATGACTTCATTTTTTCGTAACAACTGTTTAGTATTCCATTGTGAAGATGTACCATAGTTTCTTTATCTAGTCATCTGTTCTTGAACACTTGGGTTGTTTCCAGATTCTGGCTATTGTGACCAGTGCTGCAATGAACACAGAAGTGCAGATGACTTTTCTGCTGTGTGTTTATGGGCCGCAAAGGAAATGGTATTGCTGAGTCAAATGGGAGTTCAATTATTATAAATTTCATTTCCCCCCTTACACTTTATATAAACACTGTTTTATAGAGCTGTTCATGATGTTTTGTTACACCCCTTAAACCTGCCCTCATAACAGGTCCTCAATAATATTTTATATTGCTTGTTATAAATAATTTGCTCACAGAATGGTCAAAAAATGTTTCCTTAGAAGAAAGTCATTGAAGACTGTTGTATCTCACCACGAAGCCATTAAGGCACAGGCCACTCTGCCCCCCTCTGATTTACCTCAGTCTGTTCAGCCATGTGTGGGTCAGAGATTATCTGTGTCTTCTGATATCTTTCGAGATTTATCTATGGGTCTCTGAAATAAGGCCAATAAATGAGCTTGTATAGCTCAGCCGGAGGTGGTTTGTGGGCATGGCTCCCACATACTTAACTTTTGGCTGTTTAATTTCTTGGTAAACTTGGTCCCAAGTTGGGGTCCAAAGGTACAGTGGCAATTTTGGGGTGTGAGGGAGCCTGAAGGTACCGTCAGGCTGCTGATGCACTCGCCCTGCAGGTACAGGTTGACCTGTTGGTGGCAACATACCCCTATGATTTCATGCCAAAAACAGTAACAATAAGTCTCTCAATGAGAGATGTTACTGGTGCCCGCTCGAACAAATCGATGAGCAATGGGATGACAGTGACAGTGACACTTAAATTTATGATCTACTTGAAGTGTATGCTGATAGATGGTATGAATTTATCTGGCTAAGATATATCAAATCTTATTTTTAAAAAGTACAGAATACTCTCAACAGTTATATTATTTTAACTTGCACTTGAGAAGATTTTATAAAATTAATTTTGATTTTCGTGATCGTGAATTTTGATTACATTTTGATTTAATTTGGTTAGGTAAGCATTTACAAAGTATACTTCAAAAGGAAAAAGGGTTCTAAGTTAAATGTAAAATATGGAAAATATTCACTTATACAAAATGAAGCAGGACTCTTGCAGACTTTTGAGAACCTTTAACACATGAGTTTCCTGAGAGGACAGAGAAAATAAGCACCAGCAGTTGCTGGGATCATGAGTCCAACGCTGGTTAGATGGTTACACTGTGAGAAATGCTCCTTCAGATTATTGCGTTTTTCCACCCTGATGAGATGGTTTTGTTTGTCTTGTTCTTTTAGGGCTAGAGCGATAGCACAGCGGGTAGGGCCGTTGCCTTGCATGACGCTGACTCAGGTTTGATTCCTCCATCCCCCTCGGAGAGCCTGGCAAGCTGCCGAGAGTGCCCTGCCCTCTTGGCAGAGCCTGGTAAGCTACCCGTGGTGTATTCGATACACCAGAAACAGTAACAACAAATCTCACAATGGAGACATTACTGGTGCCCCCTCGAGCAAATCGATGAACAACAAGACGACAACGCTACAGTGCTACAGTTCTTACATATACTTAGTCATTTTCTTTTTCCAAGAGTACTTCTGGTGCTTGTGAATAAGGAATTAGCAGTGTCACATTTGATTTCTCACATTTTGATAGAGATGTTTAATGGCAGTTCTTGGCTTTTAGTCAACTCCTTGAACCCTCCATGATTCTTCAGCAGGAATCGATAGATATCTACTGAAAGTTCAGGCTCAATCACATGCCCTATTTTCAGTTCTGATCTGTGACAAGCTATGCTTCAGGGTCTCTTGCCATCCTTGCCTTGTCCTTTGGCTTAATATTCAAGTTTTGGTTGGCTCCTTGGCTCTGATCGTAATTTCTTCTAAGTACTAGCCCCTTTGGAAAGAGATATCCCTTTCAATCATTCGTCCTTTTCTGTGTAACTCAGGGGCACTCTTCCTTTCCTTCTGTGGGCTCAGGCACATTTCCCATCCCCACCCCTCCTCTTGAAACTAGAGAGAATAACTTTCCAGCACACGTATACATGAAAGCACTGTCATGAAAAGGTGTGTTTTATTTGATTCAAGGCACTGGATTCATATTAAAAGTCACTATGTAAATATGTGCAGATGAAAACTAAGTACATTATGAGTCATTGCAGGAAAAGCACAACAGAACATGGACAGTAGGCAGACAGTGGCATGCTCTTTGGTCACTCCATTTGTTCCCTTCATGTGATTCCCTTGTAACAAAGCTATCTTCAATCTTGTACATATTAAAATATTTATTTGGGGAATATTCTTTGAGAAATGACAAATTATTTTATAGCTCTCATTTATAAGCATGTAAGCTATGTAAATTATTCTTCCTCTTCCTCTTTTTTTTTCTTTTTGGGTCACACCTGGTGATGCACAGGGGTTACTCCTGGCTCATGCACTCAGGAATTAACTCTTGGCAGTGCTCAGGGGACCATATGGGATGCTGGGAATTGAACCTGGGTTGGCCGCATGGAAGGCAAATGCTGTGCTATCGCTCCAGTCCCAGCTATGTAAATTATTAAGCTACCTGCTATCTCAACCCTCTGGGTCAGCGGAGCCAGCCCAGTGAAATAGTTACACAAGATATATTAAAGGAGGAATTTAGCCATTTTTAAGATTTATATCCAGTAACTCATGATATTTATCATTTGCTACCGTGCACATCTTTTTGTTTACCAAAAGAAACCTAGGTGTTAAAACTCTTCTATAACTAAATACAAACCGAGGAGAGGATTGGGAAATATCTTGCTTTAGAGGGAATTCATAGATGATAATATTTTCCAATAAGAATATGGATAAATATTAAGTTTTGCTCCTTATTTCAAAAGGTAAGAGATCAACTGCCCATTTATGGAACTGTAGACCTCAAACAAAGAACTTCTGCACTCTGGATTATTATGAAGGTGATATTTCTATCTAGTGCAAAGTCCATGGTTGGCAAAGTTTTTCTATAAAGGTCCTAAAAGTTTATCTTAGGTTTTCTAAGGCTTAACTTCTTTTTCACAACTATTTAATTTTTCTATGGTACTGCAAAAACAGACATAAAACAATAAGTAGACAAATGGCTCTGATTGTGTATTAAATAAAATCTTATTTGCAATACTTATCATGTAATGGGAAGGATTTAGCCCGAATACTGTTGTTGAATGAGCTTTGTCTTAGTTGAAGGAAATGTGAAGTGGAATGTTCTCAGGAAATTTGGGAAAATTTTGATTAATTTTCTACTGAAGTGAAACTGTAATCAATCTTTCTTACTCTCACATCAAAATCCAAGCTACTGTATTGCCTCATGTAATCAGTAACAAACGCTTTTAGTTGATCCCTCATTGAAACTCATGCTGGTTTATCTTCTCTTATTGTCATATCAGAGTAAAATGACAATTATACTAAACCCTCATTTTAAACCATCAGCATCATTGGCAAGCCTGGGAGAAAGATCATTCTAGACCTTGACTTTTAAGACTTGGCACACACCAATTTGCATATTTTCTCAACCTTATCTTGCACGCCTAACCCTTAAAATGCTCCAGTCAAATTAGTCTTTTGGCAATTCCTCAATATTTCATGCACCCAATCATCAAGCAATCTTTGTGCAGGTGGTTTTGCCTTGTTTATTCTACCCAATTCCTACCCTCCTTCAATCTGATGAAATTGCACTCAACTTACAGGTTTTGGCTTAAATATAACATTTTCAGGTCTTCTCCAATACTTTTTTCTTTGGTGGGTGGGTGGAGGAGTATGCCCAGTGGTGCCAGTTATTATTCCTGGAGGGTTTGGGAAGAATATATAGGGTAATAGGGATTGAACCCGGGTTGGCCAAGTGTAGGGCAAGCACCCAGCCCTTAGTACTATCGCTGGAGCCCCATACACCTTTTCTTATCTATTTGAGTAACCTGTACTCTTCTAACAGAGCAAATGTGTTCTCATTAAGAGTTCTGGTTTCAGCACATAATTACAATCTTCTTTGTTTAATCAATTGACAAATAGTCTCCCTGAACTGGTTCTAACCGCACCTTGAAGAGTTCCTGGCACAGAGTATACACTTCCTCAATATATATCAAATGCATGATTGTTTAAGTTTTGAGTTTCTTTGTCAGTTTAGAATACTGAATGACACTCAGTACTAAAGTTTCCATAACAAAAAATAATGCTACTGTTGCAACCCACTCTCTATTTTTCTACCTACTAAAAGAAAGCTATTGTTTCCACATCATGTGCTTGATATACACACACAATTTGGGGTGAATATGGGAACATACATTTGTTTTTTTATAGTTGAGATAGAAAAATTTGATTTTCTGCCTCAGAAAACAATGCTGGTTTAGAAATGTGTTCATTAGTATAAAAATAAGAAAATATGTTCTTTCTTTAAAAGTCTCAGGCACACAAAGGGAGTTCTCATAGAATTTCTTTATAAGATTAATCTCATATTTGATGTATGAAGCTCAAAAGAGAAGTTTTAAAGAAAGGATAAGTCAAAAACTCTAAGTATGCGCCCTTAGATGAGTTTAAGATGGGAATAAGTATTAGGTATTATTATTTAATTTTGGCTTGCTTTGGAGAAGGTATTTTTAACTAGGTTCTCAGTGTTGGAAGAATATTTCTGTCTAAATTTTGGAACCTTTCTACAATATTCCTATTCAGTAGTTATATAATCTACACATGATTATCACTGGTAATGGTATATGTACTAGTATGAAAACTGCATTTAATTTTCATACAGTTATTTTTTTTTAAAGTTTATTCACTTTTTTAATTGAATCACAGTGAGACGCACAGTTACAAGGCCGTTCATGGTTCGGTTTCAGTCATATAATTTTCTAACACCTGTCCCTCCACCAGTGTACATTTCTAATCACCAATGTCCCCAGTTTCCTTCCTGCCCTCACCCCCTGCCTCTATGGCAGGCACTTTTCTTTTCTTTTTAAAATTTCATTTACTTATTTTTAAAAATGAATCACTGTGTGATAGACCTTTACAGAGTCGTTCATGGTTAGGTTTCAGTCATAGTGTTCCAACCCACTGGCAGGCACTTTTCTTCTTCTTCTCCTTCTACTACTTCCTCCTCTCTCTCTCTCTCTCTCTCTCTCTCTCTCTCTCTCTCTCTCTCTCTCTCTCTCTCTCTGTCTCTCTCTCTGTTTGGGCAAATCTAACTAAGTATATTGGCTTCACCCTTCACATGAGTTGGTTCTTACTACCTCTGTACGTATTTTGTGTATGCCCCTCACTATTATTAACACACTATCTTCAGGCACAGAATCACATCTGTATTCTTAGTTGTTTTACTTTTGTCAATGCCGTTCAAGGGTCTTGGGGCTATCAGTTGTTTAGAGATGAGGTAACTATATCTATCAAAATAAGTCAATATTATTGTAAACATTTCACCCAAATTGTAGGCCGACCCAGGTTTGATTCCTCTATCCCTCTTGGAGAGCCTGGGAAGCTACTGAGAGTATCCCGCCCGCACAGCAGATCCTGGTAAGCTACCCGTGGCGTATTCGATATGCCAAAACCAGTAACAACAAGTCTCACAATGGAGATGTTACTAGTGCTCGCTTGAGCAAATTGATGAGTAACGGGATGACAGTGATACAGTGATACAGTGATACAGCCTTGTGCTAAATGTCAAATATTTGAATCCCCTCAAAACTTATGTCCTGGAATCTGATCTCCAATTGATGGTGTTTGGAGGTGGGGTCCGTGGGAAGAATTTAGGTCATAAGGGAGAAGTTCTTATGAATGGGATTAATACATAAGAGATAAGAGGTCAGGAGCATACACTCAGAAGCATTGGGGGATGGGAGTGACAGTAGGACATTTGCCTTGCACACAGTTGACTTCGGTTTGATCTTCAGCATTCCACATAGTCCCTGTGCCCCACTAGGAATGATTCCTGAGCGCAGATCCAGGAAAAAGTTCTGAGCACCACTGGGTGTGTCCCCCCAAACAAACAAACAAATAGTAGGAGTAATCACACAGTCAGAAAAACAGCTATCTGAGGCTTGCTCTTCCAGCCTGTGTTCTCCACTGAAAACGTATCGCATTTGTTTATCTTTAAGTCTCTTTTCTTGCTTGTTTTATCTACTTTGGAGAAGACTATGTTCTCTAAACACAGATTTCTTCTCCTTCTCTTCCCTCACATCTTTCTAAGTAAGTTTTGTTCAATAAAAACTATTAAGCTTCACACAGACACAGACACCCACGCACCCACACATGCATATATGTGTGCACGAGCACACACACACACACACACACACACACACAGAGGCATGTAGCTGAGAATGATATGAATTATTCACAGACATTTCTTCTTCCTAAATGTACTCCCAGAGGATGTTTACATTATGGTGACATTGGGAATAGAATCATATCTCTTCCATATCAGAAATTGGAAAACATAATATAATAACGTATTATATTTTCATCTTACATCAATACATATTTATTTGGAGATATGTACAAAATTCCCCTACAAAGGGGAAATGATACTCTTTTGGCCTTTGCCTTTCCTACGCCTATCTCTGTCAGAAAATCCATAAAACAGAGAGGTTACAGTTTCCTCCAAATAGTCAATATTCTAAGAAATTATAAACATAATATCTTGCAATATTAAATATAGTTTACACATGTTTTGCAGAATTATCATTCCTGTTTGGTAAATTTTCTTTCAGGTTTAGAAAATGTTAATAACACAGCATGTTGGGTCAATTTTACAGATATTTATTCACTAGATGTGGCGATAATTCAACCCCAAAGGACACAAATTCAGGAATCAACCATCAAATTCAACTATAACATGTGAATATTAATAGCCTATCTACTTGGAAAACATGGAAAAGGCTGCCTTCTTTATACTGTTATTAGAATAGCTGCTTTATAATTTTACCTTAAATATGTTTAACTCAATCTATTCAGTATTGTAGACTTTATGTAGGATACTGAGGAATATGCTATTATTTCTACCTTTAAGGAATTTGGTCTCCTGGGGACATATCTTAGATCAACATTCCACTCAGGAGAGGGAAGTAAATGCTATCAGATGTAGGTAGTCCCACAGGTCCTCCTACATTATGAGAAGTAGAAAATAGGAAGATATTGTAGAATGGGAAAGCTTGCACTATACATAAAGGTATGGTTAACTTGGGGTACCCCCAGTAATATAAAATAGACATTAACAGACCAAAGACATAAGCCAACTTAGGTTTGATTTCCAGAAACCCCTGTGGTTCTTGAGTTCTGCCATGAATAACCCTTTTTAAAAATTTTCTTGTGACAATATAAAGGTTCATTTATTTATTTTTAGTGAATCACAGTGATATAGTTACAGTTGTTCATGGCCTTTCTTTCTTTCTTTCTTTCTTTCTTTCTTTCTTTCTTTCTTTCTTTCTTTCTTTCTTTCCTTCCTTCCTTCCTTCCTTCCTTCCTTCCTTCCTTCCTTCCTTCCTTCCTTCCTTCCTTCTTTCTTTCTTTCTTTCTTTCTTTCTTTCTTTCTTTCTTTCTTTCTTTCTTTCTTTCTTTCTTTCTTTCTTTCTCTCTCTCTCTCTCTCTCTCTCTCACTCTCTCATGAATGATCCTTAAGTGTAGAGCCAGATGTAAGCCCTGAGCACAGTTGGGAGTGGACTACAAACAAACAAACAAAAATAGACCCTGTGATTTACCCTACTCTAAAGCTCTGATAATCAAAACAGCAAGATATTAAAATAACAATAACTACAGATATTAATGAAGTAGAACTTAAAGCCTAGAAATCAGCCCACACATAGATGGACTACCGATCAACAACAAAGAGAATACAACAGAGAAAGGAATGTCTCTTTGAGGTCAGAGTGATAGTTCAGTAGGTAGGGCATTTGCCTAGTACATGGCTAACTGGGTTTGATCCCTGGCACTTCATGATCTCCTGAATACCACCAGGAGTAATTCCTGAGTACAGAGCCAGGGATAATCTCTAAGCATTGCTGAGTGTGGCCCCCAAACAACAGTAAAAAATAAGAGAGAGAGAGAGAAAGAAAGAAAGAAAGAAAGAAAGAAAGAAAGAAAGAAAGAAAGAAAGAAAGAAAGAAAGAAAGAAAGAAAGAAAGAAAATCTCTTCAACAAAAGAAGTTGGCAAAACTTTTGAGCTTTGTGTGTATAGATAGCTACATACAAAAATATAAAATTAGACCCCTATCTTATATCACATACAAATATTAATTTAAAACACCTAAAACACATAGAAACACATAGAAAATAATAGAAAATAAACATATGCACAGCACTCCATGATACTGACTTCAGAAATATCTTATCTGTCAAGGGAAATATAGGAAAAATTGAAAAAGTAGGAATATGTTAAAAAAAAAGCTCTGCAAAAGAATGAAACTACCAATAAAACAATAAAACCCCCCTCAGTCCTACTGAAAGTATTAACCTAACATATATGCAAAAGAGCATTATCTAAGATCTGTAAGTAACTCACAAGACTGTGCAACCAAAGACTCCAAATAATCCAATAAAAATTGGGTGGAAGATCTGAAATAGATGATTCTCAAAAGAAGAACTACTGATTGCCAATAAACATATAAAAAAATCTATCAGTTATTAGAAAAATGTAAATCAAATCACAATGAGATATCAACTCACATTAATAAGAATGGCCAATAAGAACACCACCAGCAGCACCACCACAACAGCAACAGCAACAACTAAACAGAAACAAGGTATGGAGAGAGAGCACAGTGGGTGAGGAACTTGCCTTGCATGCATGATGACCTAGATTTGATCTGCACCTAATATGGTTCTGAATCCCCACCAGGAGTGATCCCGGGGTGCAGGTCCAGAAGTCATGAGCACTGTTAGGTGTGGCCTCCCCAAACAACAACCCCCCCCAAACCAAATAGAAACAAGTACTGGCAAAAGTGTATAGAAAACATATCCTTAGTACACTGCTGGTAGGAATGTAAAATGGGCCAATCTCTGTGGAGAGCCTCCATGGAACCGTGCTTCGTGAACAACACCTGATGGGGAATCAGGATGTCTTGTCACGCTCACAAGTTATGGCTAGTTTATCAGCTGCAGACACTTGAGGGCAAACAGGCAGGGAGAAGTATATAAGGGGAGAAGTCCCCTAGCTAGTCGGTTCTCCCTCATGCGTCCCTCTTTCCTCCTTCCTCCTCGTCCCCGTTCCTGATTTCTTCTCTAACGCATGAGAAAGTTCCTGAATAAATCGCAGCCAAAAGGATCTCCGAGTTGCATGTTTCTTCACTGGACGAAGCGGCCCGCGACAAATCTCTGCTGAAAATTACACGGATATTTCTCAAAATATTAAAATAGATTAATGATATGATACAGCATTTCCACTCCTAGATATCTTTCATTTGGTGAAGATAAAAACACTAATCTGGAGACTGGAAAATAGTACAGTGGATAGGGCATTTGCCTTGCATTTGGCCGACTTAGGTTCAATCTCCAGCACCCCATAGGGCCATTCCAAGCCCTGACAGGAATGATTCTAGAGAGTAAAGCCAAGAGCATACCCTGTGCACAGCAGGTATGGCCCCCAAATGAAACAAAACAAAATACTATTCTGGATCTGGGGAATTTGTTCAAAGGGCTACCACACATGCTTTGATCTGGGAGGCGTAGGTTTTATCCTGGGACGGAATGTTCCCCGACACTATCTGAGCAACATGCACGGAGTATCTCCTGAGCAGGACTGAATGTGGCCCAGACACAAAAACCAAAATAAAAATCAACCAACCAAACAAAAAATTACAAACAACCTTTAACTTTTTCTAAAAACAAAAACAAAACAAAACAAAACAAACCAAAAACCAGATTCCTATTTTTTTTCTGTATTTACTGTAGCATTATTTATGGTAGCCATGAAACAGAAACAATCTAAGTGCCCAACTATGGATGATTATTAATAAAGAATGCATGATGCATATTCAATATGAAGCTATATTCTACCTCTTCTTTGTCTTCCCTATACAGTTATTAAAATAGCTGCATTATAATTTTACACTGAATAGATGTTTTCTGAGTCCATGCAGTGTTGTAAGTTTTATGCAGGTCACTGAGGAATATATTTTTTTCAGCATTTGAGGAATTCAGTCTCTTGGAGATAGATCTTAGATTAGTATTCCACTCCAGGAGAGTGAAGTAAATGCTATCAGATGTAGGTGAACCAAGAGAACCTCTTACAATTAGAAGAAGTATTCTGGAAAGGGCTCTTCAGATATAAGAAAAAGATGAAATCTTACCACCTGTGACAACGTGAATGGCACTAGAGGGGGTTATTCTAAGCAAAACAGGTCATATAATTTTTATGTGGAATAAAAAGAAACAAAACAAAGGAACAGACCAAACTCTTTGATTCTGACTTCAGAACTGAGGTTATCAGTTCTGAGGGAGACAGGAACTATGGATTGTCCAGTGGACTGTGATGGAGATATATTAGTTCTACAGTGGTGGATGGAGTATGTGGCTAATATACACTTGAAGTGGCATGAACATGTATTCTTAAAACACATAAATTATGCCATAAATCAGTAATACCTCAATGAAAATAAAATAAACAATGAAATAAATTAATGACTACATAAAAAATTGATAGCTTCTGGGTATATTTCTATCTATATATATTTATATATGTATATATCTATATATCTGGTTCAGAAGTTGTAGCGAATTGTGGAAGGAGTCAGAAATTTTAGAGGGCATACTAAGGCATTCCTAGTTTAGTCAGAAGACCCTGTGAATTTATTGAAGGATTTTTTTTTCCTTTTTGGTCACAACCAGCAATGCACAGGGGTTACTCCTGGCTCATTCACTCAGGAATTACTCCTGGTGGTGCTTGGGGGACCATATGGGAGGCTGTGAATCAAACCCAGGTCGACTGCATGCAAGGCAAACACCCTAACTGCTGTGCTATCACTCCAGCCCCTATTGAAGCATTTTAAAACTTGGATAATTGAGGCAAGAAATATGGTTGCATTTTGGAAGTTTATTTTTATATATTTATTTATTTTTAAATTGAATCACCATGAGCTACAGTTACAAAGCTTTCATGTTTGAGTTTTGGAAGTTCAATGCATGTGTATATGTATTTTTACAGAAACTTTATCCTGACAAAACTCATTTCCCATTACAATAAATTAAGGTTTAATGTAGAGAAATATCCTGAGAAAAATTCTTACTATCATAATCCTGTAAGTGAAGGTCTCTAGAGATGACAGTTTGTCTCAAGTATCTTATGCTTCAATAAAGAAAATTTTAGATTCTTTCTGTGTCCTAGATACTAAGTTAAATTCAAGTAGTTATTGAAGGTCCATGTAGCTAACTTGAGCAAAATATATAAGGATACCAAACAAATATAAAACATGAAAATGTAAAGTTATATAAACATGTAAAGTTATTCATGGGTTCATCAGAAGATAAAAATATCAAATCCACTTCTGATGGAAAGCTGTCTCTGAAAATATGGAAAAATCACTGTCATCACTGTCACTGTCATCCTGTTGTTCATCGATTTACTTGAGTGGGCACCAGTAATGTCTCTATTACACTCAGCCCTGAGATTTTAGCAGCCTCTCCTTACTCGTCTTTCCCAACAATTGGAGGCTCTTTCAGGGTCAGGGCAATGAGACCTATCGTTACCATTTTGGGCATTATCGAATACGACATGGGTAGCTTGCCAGGCTCTGCAGTGCGGGTGGGATACTCTCAGGAGCTTGCTAGGCTCTCTGAGAGGTATGTATATATCTTTTGCTGTATATGGGATATGAATATGCCATGGGGAGTTTGCAAGGCTCCCCTGAACGGGCAAAAGACTCTTGGTAGCTTGTCAGGTTCTCCAAGAGGGAGAACAATGTTTTCCATATTCTATAATGGCTTTCAATTACATATACTTATACAATGATAAAAATGCAAATTAAAATTGTGATACTATTGGTACATATCAACTTGACAGTTCTAAGGTTTGATATAAGTGTGTACTGGTAGGAATATTAATGGGTGATTAATATGATTATCAAAATTATTTTTGAGAAAGTAATTTCACTTTAGAAATTATTATAGACACATATTTGCCCAAGCTCACAAAGAATTGCACAATGGGATGTTTATTACAGCACTGTTTTTTAGTAACAACTCCCCCCTGGAAACTACCTAAATGTCCGTCAGCAGAAAGCTGGCTGATTATTTCCAAACAATGAAAAAATGTCTAGGAATTAACCAAGGATGTGTTTATCTCTATGTGAAAATTCTGAAAGGTGTCCAAAATCCATCTAGTGAAGATATAAAATAGCAAGTTATAGAAGGTATAGAGCCTCACCATTTTTTTTTGAAAAAGATGTGTAAAAATTTTTTTTTCTTGTAAATTCACAGAAAGTTTCTGAAGTCTACCCAAGAAAGTAGGCAGTAGAGGACCCTCTGCACCTAAAGGCTTTGATTCCAGAGACCTAACACATTTGGGCATCCAGCGCAGCTTCTTACAGCAATGCACTGGGACTGTGAGCTGGGCTATGCAATTTCTGGCAAAATTTTCCCTGGACTTCATGCAGAAATCCAAAACCGCGCGGATGCTGCAGCATCCGTGCAACTTAACATCTCTTAATTGTCAGCAATGTGAAACGGTTCCTTTTTAACAGGTCTGACTTGGAAGGTAAACTCCAAATAATAACAGTGAATTTCTGTTGAAATATTGAAGGCTATTAAAGTAGCAGCCACTTCTCTGGACTGTGAACTAAGCAACAGCCCCATGCCAGATGAGAAGAGGAAATATCCCTCTTTCCCAGTTGTTTCCCATTTTCAGGGAGAAATGCGGCGTGGCGTCCACCATACTATGAGGCACGAGAAGGGGGATGAGGGGGAAAAAAAAAAGGAAAAGGAAAAAGGGAAAAAAAAGTCATGTACTTGGAGCAGTGGGGCTACATATCTCTTCATTCTCAGCAATGGAAAACTAATTATCAAATGCTTCCTTGGTAGTAGGGCTGTCTTTCTTGGGGGGAAACTCCAACAACTATAGTGAGTTTTGTGTTGAAATCTAGAACGTAATCAAGGTAAAGAGAAAATGAAGTGAAATTCATCAGTTATGAAGTTGGGGGTGGGGGGCGGGGGCAGGGGGTATACCGGGGTTTTTGGTGGTGGAATATGGGCACTGGTGAAGGGATGGGTGTTTGAATATTGTATAACTGAGACATAAGCCTGAGAATTTTGTAACTTTCCACATGGTGATTCAATGATTCAATAAAAATTTAAAAAAAAAAGAAAGTAGGCAGTAGAAATGTGGTGCTGGGGTTGGGAGAAGTAAGACCTAGTTTTCAATTTCATTTTTTATTTGTTTCCCTCACACAGTGGGAGATTTTTATTTTTTAATTTTTTAAGTTTCTTAAAAAAGGCAGATTCTTTAGGAGCACACAATTTAATGACATCTGTAAGAAATATCTTCTGAAACAGTTTCAAAATATCTTTTAAAAAAGCACTTTAGGTGACAAGTGCATAAAAGCAAACAGAGTCTCCATTGGTGCCTCAACCAATGGAAGAGAAGAGGAAAATGGGGTGCCTTTCTCATGCCAATGCATGCCATCTGAGCTGATCCTAACAGCCTTCCTCATTGGAAATATCAACTTCAACCATGAAAGCAGAACATTTTGGGTCGTAATGAATGTTGGTAATGTTCCTGGAAATTGTCATTTTCATTTGTATAAACAACAGCTGCTTTACTTAATGCTCTAGATATAACAGAAAAAGTGGTAGCTTATTTTTAAAAAATATGATCGATGAACTTAGTTACACATAAATATATTATAGGGCCATAAGCATGTAAGACATGCTCTCCACAACCGAGCCCATTCTTAGTACCTGCAAATAATGAGATTATAAAAATGAAATGATGAACTATAACTTGGGCAGAAACCTATAATCAGAGTCTCCAAATCCAATAATATAACATGACAAATAATAGTGACATTAAGTTGGAAGCTTATTTGCCTTCTGGGGTCATACTTGGTGGTGCTCAGGGGATACTTCCGGGATGGACCCCTGGTTGGCCTTGTGCAAGGCAAACACCCTACCCTCTGTACTATCTCTCTGGCCCCTAGAAGCTTTATAATTGAAAGAAGGCTAGGTTTCAGAGGTAGGCATTCAGAAAGCACGCAGAGACTTTTTTCATTCTATGAGAGGTGTTCAAATGAGCCATGTGAAAAGAATTATAGAAGTCTAATGTTATGTTTTAATATGCTTTTCAAAGGGCTTTTTATTTCTTTCTTTCATTTTAGCTGCTGTAAGAGAAAAGGTTTTTGCATTATGGAAAACTCCACAGTGACTCACTTCTCCTTTACTTTTCACTGGAGGGGAATAATTTTGGGGTGAAAATTCTCAAGGAAGTCAGTTTATCTCCTCAAAACAGAAAAAAAAAACCTAATCAAGCATTGTCTGATTAATTAGAGACACTTGAAAAAATGTTATCAAGGCCTACAGCTGTAATCAATTTAATCAGCATGCAGAGAGCAAATCTGGGTTTCTTGATTAACAAAGCTGAATGTTAAACAGAGAAATGTGACATTGTAGTGCCATTAGCTTGAAGCTACAAATTGAGCATTTCCCCTAAATATTCAAAGCCAGATCAGGATAAAGTGGGATTCTTTCTTTTGAGGACGACTCTGAGCATGCACATTTCAATCCTTCCTTTTGATAGTCCATGGTATGAGAATAAATTTTACCAAAGTAGTAGATATAGTATTGACTTCAGAGTGCTTCAATGAAGACACATGAAAAATTAGCTAAAGGGAAAGACTGTAAAATAATAAAGTGGAAACAAAAAAGTGATGAGTTCTCTGTTTAGTGCCATACAAGTTGGTTATAGAATTCATCAGAACCAGACATGCCAGACATAATGAGATAAAATTTTTCTTATTACATTTTTAAGATGTGAATGTGAAATGCATCTATATGGTGTCTGAATAAATCGAAAAGTTCAACTTGCTTATTTTATTTGCATGAAGTCAATTTAAATGTCAAGATGTCTAATACAAGATCAGTTTATTAATGGTTAGTTTCTTGCTGTAAAAAGATCACAGTTAAACTATAAAATGATGATTATATTTCATGTAGCTGATCTTTGTGATCAGTCTGGAATTTTATCTGTTAAAATGGGAAGTTTTTGTTTTTCTAAGGGATAAAACCCCTCTTATTTGGATGTGGAATTTATTATGAGCGTAATGTTGCTAAGAAATGTGCAGCAATCAAATACTGCAATTTACATGTAATGCTTCCAGAATAATTTCATTATGTAAACATTTAAATAATCTACCTTAATAGTTAAGAGTATTCAAGGTAATCCCAATAACATTACTATTCACATGTTTTCTTAAAGAAAGGTGGAAAGGAAAGCATATAAATGGCATGTAGTCGTCACTCAATTATGGAAATGAACTGCTGGAGAATTAAAGTTTTCTCATTAAGTAATATATGATATTTCACATACTATGGTAGCTGTAATTTTGGTTGACCTAGCACACTTCTCTCTCTCTCTCTCTTTATTTATTTATATTTTTTTGTGAGAACAAGGCTCTTTCCCTTAAGAACAGCCTACTTCATGTGGTTCGGGAGACTAAGTCATCTATCTCTTTCCAAATGTGGGAAGGTATGAGAATCAAACAAGGCCATGGTTCACTCTTGGACTTTTGCAAGGAAAAAGTACTATTGTCCTGACACCAAAGTGTGCATATGTGAGTGATATCTATTGAGTAAATTTTCCCAACAGAAAAAGAAAGGCTGTTGCACTGGAGTGGTAGTACAATGGGTAGGGCACTTGCCTTGCACACAGCCAACCTAGGTTTGATTCCTGGCATCCCACTATTTGTCCCCTAAGCACTGCCAGGAGTAATCCATGAGTGCAGAGGCAGGTATAACACCTTGATCATTTCCAGGGCTGCCCCCCAAACAAAATAACAACAAAAAGAAAGGCTGAGAAAAACTATGAATCTGTGATGTTTTTCAAGTGATTCTTTAGAACTTCTATATTCCTATGGGGGACTTAAACATTATTGAAGAATGCATATAGAATAAGAACTTCTCATTTCAGGTAAACCAGAATCTCTAAAGATACAGTGAAAACAACTTCTGCACCAAAATACAGTTTCTATGAAGAACATTTATAAAGGATCCAAATTATTTCTCAATTCCAATTTATACTTGCATTCTGTTCTGTTACTGACAATAAAGTTAACACACAGTTACTGTGACTGACCAACACATAAGTCTCCGATGACATGGAACATAGAGTCTAGAAGTAGAGGCAGATAGTAGAGTGCATCTAGTATTTACAAGAAAGTAAACAGGTTCAGGACATGTCACTCCTAAAGAATGCCGCTTTGACATAAGGATTATTTTGAGCTGAAAGTCAGTGATGAGGTGGGGACACAAAAACTCTTCTCTTTCTCCTTTCTACCAAAAAGGGAGAGCAATTCCTAATCACTGGAGACAACACCAGAAACTTCTGATGGACTTAGAGGAACCAACATATCTAACCTTATGTCTATTTCTATCTTTCATCATTTCCCCCCATATCTTTACTATCTCACAATATGCTACCTTTAGGAATTCTGTTTCTTTTATCTTACATTTCTATAAAGTTACTATTTTTGTTGTTGTTGTAAGATATCTTCTACTGAAATTTTATTTAGAAAGATGTGAGGGAAGAGAGAGCAAGTAACAGGTATTTGAGAGACAACACAGGCTTCTCCACACTGAAAATAAGCAAGCAAAGAAACACTGAGATAGGTAAGTGAGATATGTGTTCAAAGGAGAACATGGGCTTGAAAATTTGTGAATACTTTTCCTGGCTTCAAAGGTAAGTGAGATATGTGTTCAAAGGAGAACATGGGCTCTCTATTCTTTTGTTAAGATGCAATGTAAACCCAAGTTCTGACAATTCTTTTGAGTTACTCATGACTGAGTACTTCTGTGTAAGTTCAACCCAGCACCTTTTAATAGCTTCTGTTTGTTTTTGTTCTGCTAATTTGTCCTTTACCAGTAGTCTAATTTATAGAAGAATCAAAGAGGACAGAGGGAGAAAGATTTTATTTACCTAGAGAAGGAGTATTACTTTAAATAGCAAATTGAGCTAGAAAAAATTGAGATTTAATGAATCACTTGTCACTGTCACCCCGTTGCTCACTAATTTGCTTCAGCGGGTGCCAAAAACGTCTCCATTCATCCCTGTCACGTGCTAATTAATATTGCCCAATGGTGTCTGCTTGCTCCAGGAACAAGAAGAACCTCAAACCATTTGTTTAGGGTCTTGACGAAGTCTGACCTTCTTGTAGGTGGGCGGCCAGACGTTCTTTTGACGTCCCATGGAATCCAGTCAGTAACAGCTCTAGTCTAGCGGTCATCTCCAAATTGCATTACATGTCTGGCCCATCTGATTTTTCGATGCCTTGGCAAACAAGACAGTGTCCCTGATTCTCGATCGTTGATGGAGGTCGGAACTCGCACGAAGGAGACGGCGGTTTGATCCCGTTTGGAATTTTGGGACAACAGTGACATCTGTGAGGCAAAATCATGGACTGAAGATGATGTGGTCAATTTTGTTGTGGAACTGTCCACCGGGAGACTCCCATATTCAGGGTTTAGATTCAGCCTTCTGAAACTGCGAGTTACAATGGATGGTCTTGATTAACATGATGAACTCAGACAGTCTCTCACCCTGCTCATTCCATTCCAGGCCATGCGTCCCAGTGTGGAGTTCTTCGGGTGACCTTCTAGGTCCTATCTTGGTGTTAAAATCACCGACAATGACCTTGTAGAAGGAGTGGTCTTCTTTATAGAACTTCTTCAGCTCCGTGTACAACTTCCCAATTTCTTCTTCATCGTAGTTGGATGTTGGTGCGTAGACAACGAAGATAGAAACTTCCGGCATTGAACTACATCTATTCAAATATAAGCGTCCAATTTGGGTTGTTAGTCATTGAACAAATCAATGCTCATGGCCAGGTTTGTGTTGACAAGGACACCGACACCACCAACGCCTCTACTGTCACATATTCTGAGGAACAGTTCTTCTCCAGTGTCGAAAATGGCATGATGTGATCAATGCCTTCTTGTCTCGGTCAACCCAATGACATCATACTTGATCTTCTGTGCTTGCACCATCAGGTCTTCGATGGATGCTTCTGATGCCAGAATATGTGCGTTAAAAGTGCAGACAGTTATTTTAGTCCTTCTTCATTTTGGCAGCCTAATTTGGCCCTGAGATTTTAGCAGTCTCTCCTTGCTCGTTCTTCTCAACACTGCCATATTGGGGGCTCTTCCAGGGTTGGGGGAATGAGGCCCATTTTTGTTACTGGTTTTGGCATACAGAATACACCACAGGTAGTTTACCAGCCTCTGCCATGTGGGTGGGATACCCTCAGTAGCTTGTTGGGTTCTCTGAGAGGAACAGAGGCTTTTAGGGCGGCCCCTAATCGCCCTTACATGTGCTCCCAGTATACCAAATGCAAGCTTTTGACCAAAGGTTGTTTTGACTGGCATATTGTAATGATCTGCATGCTGACAAACACGCCACAACCCTGTGCATGGATGTGCTGTTCATGTACAGAAAGTACTAGCCAGATCAACAGTTGATGCAAGGAGTCCAGCCCTGAACCTGCCTGCATTTCTGGGCAGCACCTGTTGGTTTTTGGTTTGCTCTTTGTTGGTTGGCACCATTGCCACCCCCTCGCCATGATGAACTATCAAGGAGGCTTTTTAATAGCTCTAGTGTAGAGTAATGACCCACTCCAACCTATAACATACAGACTGATACTATAATCAATGGAACAATCAAATGACTGATTTGGGGTCATTTCTGTAATAAAATGGGTTTCTCAGATGAATATATATTAAATTCATACTTAAACTAAGTTTGCCTAAGAAATCCTATCACTGAGAATTCACAGACATTACCCCATTACCTTATGTGCAGAATAAGGTGCAAGGAACATGAGGGAGACAATATAGAATGAAAGAAGGATCACGATCTCAACTTTAAGGATCTTATGACACTAGAAAATTCATCAATAATCCACTGTGGAGCTATATATTAGCTTTATATTTGGGGCAAAAATCACTGTATCATTGTCATCCTGTTGTTCATTGATTTACTCAAGTGGGCACCAGTAACTTCTCCATTCATCCCAGCCCTGAGATTTTAGCAGTCTTTCCTTACTCGGAGGCTTCTTTCAGGGTCAGGGGAATGAGACCTGCTATGGTTACTGTTTTTGGCATATTGAATACGCCACAGGACACTTGCCAGGTTCTGCCATGTGGGTGGAATACTCTTGGTAGCTTGGTGGGCCTTCTGAGAGGTTATATATTTATTTCCCTCTATGATGATGTGTCACAGAGTCTCTTGCCCGCGTGCCTGGCTATCTTCCTGGTGGCTGCTTGGAGGGGATGAGCTCCACCTTCCCTCCCCACACCAAGCAGAGATCCTGGCAGCCAAAGACCTCTGGAGCCTAGCCACAGCCATGCTCAAGGCCCCTCTCCACATGTTCAGATGAGCCTCATGCATGAAGGAACTGGCAGAGGAACCCAGGTGTGTGGGACTCCAAGGCTGCTTGGATCGGGACTGAGCCTGCTCCGCCCAGATTTCCCATTTCCCAGTATCTAGGCGGTCACACCCAGGGACTGCCCCAGTGCCGTGTAATCCTGTCAATGGCCAGCATCCAGAGACTTAAAAGCAAGCTCCCAGAAGTAGATATCTTATAGCCTACTTCTGCCTTTCAAGAACCTGGCAAACTACTGGGAGTTTCCTGCCCACGTGGGAGAGCCTTGCAAGGTCCCCATGATGTATTAATATGCCAAAACCAGTAACAAGCTGGGTCTCATTCCCCTGACCCTGTAAGAGAGAGCCTCCAGTATGGCATCGTTGGAAGGACAAGTAGAGAGAGGCTTCTAAAATCTCAACGGTTGGGCAAATGGTTACTGAGACCGCTCGAGAAATTCGATGATCAACGGGATGATGATGATGATGCTGATGATGTGTCGTGGCCGCGAGGTCCAGGAATATGTTCACTCATGTGTGAGGCTTGGCCCAAGCGTGTGGAAAGCGGCCTGGAGCATGGTGGCAGTTGGGTAGTGGAGGTCGGCTGCTGGTGCAGGGAGAGCTCTCACCTGCCTCCCAAGTGAAAATAGCCTGGTGCAGAGTCCGGTGGCATGGTTATGGGAGCCTCATTTTATGCTCCCTTCCGGGAGAAGCAACTGTGAGTTCTGGAGGGTGGCCGGTGAGATTATCTCCTCAAATATCTTATAAGGAGATAATCTCACTGGGGCAAAAATCACTGTATCACTGTATCACTGTCATCCCATTGCTCATCAATTTACTCGAGTGGGCACCAGTAACTTCTCCATAGTGAGACTTGTTACTGTTTTTGGCATATCAAATATGCCACGGGTAGCTTGCCAGGCTCTGCCGTGTAGGCAGGATACTCTCGGTAGCTTGCTGGGCTCTCCAAGAAGGACGGAGGCATCAAACCCAGATTGGCTGCATGCAATAGCACACACAATGCATAAGAAATAAGAAATAAGGAATAGGGACGGTGGGTTGTTGTGAAGGCAGGCAATGCAGGCCGGGCGCAGGCAGGACACACCAATGGTGTTCGGTGAACCAGGATCCGTCTCCCCAGGAATCGGGACAATGGGACAAAGGATGGGCAGTAGGTGGACCCCCTGGTGTCTCCCTTTATGGCAAAGTCATAGTCATCCTTACGGCCACAGTCTCGGTCATTAGAGTCCCATCATCCTAGTCTACTCGCAGACCTCAGAGTCTCCAAAGTCTTAGTTCTCCTCCTCATGTCCTTATCTTCTCTTCGTGGCAGTGCTCTCTTTCTATCTTCTTTCTTAGTGCTCTGCTTCTATGTGTGCCGTTGTGCTCTTTTCTGTCTCTCTTGTCTCTATCTGACTCTTGTCTCTGTAGTCTCTCCTTCAGTCTCTGTTTCCGGTCTCAGACTCTCCTCTTCAGTCTCCATTTTCTGTCCTCTTCTAACTTCTGTCTTCTATTTCTAACCTTGACATTGTGCTCATCTCTTATGTCCTCTGTCTTCTGTCCATGCCATTGTCTTCTCCTTTGGTCTCTGTCTCTCTGTCTCCTGGTTTGCTGCTTCTTCTTCAGTCTTCTTCTTCAGTCTCTAGTCTCTTCTGGGGCAAAAATATACCCACAAAAATGTCTACTGGGGACCAGGAAGATCACTCAATGGGGCATAGCACGTGCCCTGCATGGAAACGTGAATCCCTGAATTATATGGCCTCTGGAGCACTGGTGGGTGTGGCCCCTGTGGCCACAGGCCCAAGAGGCTCTATATGGCTAAGTGGAGCACTAAATAATTGGTCAACACTTTGGGAGTGTGGGCTGGAGTGGTCTCTGGGTCCCTGACAATACTGGGGAAGTCCCTATAATATCTATTTAAACACATAGTATATAATTTAAGTAGTACAGCTTTTGATTTGAGCTTGCTTAAGTTTCCTGCGTGTCTTAGACTCTTTGAGCAAAACTCCGAAGTACTTCTTCATCTGGAATATGTGAATAATAGAGCTGACCATAAGGGATTTCAGAGGGATCACACAATCAAAGTAACATCATCAGTGAACATTTCCCTCCACTCAGGGTTTGCTATATAGAAGGAGGCAACAACAATTCTGCCTTCCCTGAAAGTCTCAAGTTGTCAGTTTTCCTCATCTTATCCTTCCCCCAGAGACTTAACTCTGATTTTGATTAGGGTTGCAGACAAAAAGAAGTGTTCCTTCTGGGGACCACTAGTCTGCAGTCTGTCCTCTTCAAAAATATATTTCTCCTGGTTCTCTTTCTCAATAAAAATCACTTCTTGTGACAGTGCAGGCAAGATGGTTTTTAGGGGAGAATATACCTCCCATCTTTCAACCTGCTGGTTTATTGCCAACAAAGCTCTTTCTCAATGTGTCAGTGTCATTGTGTCTCTTGATGAACTGGTCCTTGAGCAGCAGTGGAGCTCGACCTTTGAGGCTACACTGATAGTTAGCATTGTTTAAAAATAACAAAAAATAATATTCCTTCTCAAGTAATTTTGTAAGATACCTTTTATGCTCTGTAACTAAGTCATTAGCAAATCTGAAGCAGAAAACTTTGCAGCCTTTTCTAACTTTAACTGAAGAATAATTGCCTTAAAATTTGAGTATAAAATAAAATGATCTAAACCTTTCTATAAAATGACGGGGCTTAATGGTGCAGAAAGAGTAGGTGGGATTTAGTATATGTTGTTCTAATTTAGCTCTCTGGGCTTTTGTAAAGAATAACTACAGGGTATCATTTTCATCATTAAGTATGTCAGATTATCTGATGCCATATTTATGTACTGATTTCCATGTTCTTTTCAAAGTTTGGTTATTCCTTTATGTTCAGAAGTCAAATAAAACAATGATAAGCTAAAAAGAAGGCTCTGTGAGGTGAATGACAATTTAATTTTCCCCAGTGTTGGCTGGTTACACAAGAAAATAAAGAACTGGAGAAAGTTGACAAGATCTTTAGTTGACTAGATTTATTTCCCAGCAGTTGTAGGGTGTGTTAATTGCAACATTTCAGCTAATGTAAAATATTGTGATAGAACATTGATGTGGGTGATAAATGGACTTTTGAGCAGATAGGATGGCAAAGTGTTATTTTTTAAAACAATGGGAGGTAATACTCAGAATTCTTTTGTTGCTCAGACCATTCTGGTGAGTAAATTGGCTTATAAGAGAAGGCAATAATTCTTTCATGTTGCCAAGCTACCATCATCGTCATAATTATTCATAGCTTTACTCCAGATGCTTTTCAACCTAAATAGTCTTGTTCTATAGAAAGTTTATAAGCTAAATTAAAAAAAGGTATGAAGATAAGGAAACATTAGAAAAATCAAACTATGTAGTTTAAACATTATCCTAGAGGGTTTGATGAATATATTGTATTGAAAAGTAATATACATATAAAAAAGTTGACATATAACAAATGTGCTCCTAAAGGAATGATCCCAAAGTGACCATCACTAACTTGGGCCACGAATATAAGCTTTCCCTAGTCTTTTTCCTAGTCATCATTTTCTGTTCCCCAAAGCTAGACCAGATTTTTTTTGGTGGGAGAGGGGAGGCCACATATGGTAGTGCTTAGGGATTACTTCTGGATCTGCACCCAGGAAGCACTCCTCGTTGGCTCTGGGAAACCATATGCATCGAATTCAGTCAGCTGTGTGCCAGGCAAGCGTTTTACTATTGCACTATGTTTCTGGTCCCAAGCACCCTAGATTTTTAAAGTTACTTTTAATATATGCATTACCCTGTTTTTAAGCCTTCTGTATGTATAGAATCATGCATCATTTGTTCTTAAGTTTTTTTAAGCTTCTTTCCCTGAGTATTTTATTTTCCACATTTTGAGTGCAAATAGCAAACCACTGAGTGTATATGCAATAATCAAGCCTTCTACTACCAAAGGAGATGGGGTTGTTTCTGATTCAGGACTATCATGAATGTGCTGCTGAGGGGAAAAATTTCTTTTCCAAACTGGATCTAGTATTTGGGGATTTATGGATAATAACTGGATCAACAGTAGGAAGGACAAAGTATATTTACATGTGTACATGGAGTTGCTTAGTAAAAGTATCTCATGGAGTAGCCAGAGATACAAGTTTATAGATCAATAAAGTTGGATTGGGTTTAGGGCTTCAATGGTAATGGTTGGTTCCTGCTTTTCTTCTTTTCTTTTCTTTATTTTTAATGCAATGTAAACGAACTATCTGTCTTCATGATAGCTGAATGGCAACTGAATTTTCAGAAGGTATACTCTACTCAGTTAAGGTAAATTTAACTATGATTTCTTTCTGTATTTCTGTGGCTAAGATGTTCTCATCTCTAAGGAGTTGATGGGTCTCAATGGTTTGTCTTTGAGTCCACATATGTGTGTATACTAACTGGCCAATCTCTAGGAAAGTAATAAGGTAAAAGGATGCTTACCTTATGTAGATGCTATCAAAATGGCTTTCAAAGTTTTTCTATCAATTTATATTCCACTAGCTGTAAATGAGAATTCTAGGTACTCAATATCCTCATTCAAATATTTATATTTCATATTCTAGCTAATATTATGGGGGGCATAGTATACTTTTAATTTGCATTTACTTGATTTTTAATATATGCTCATTTTCACAAGCTTACTGATGACATATGATGATATCCAGGGTTGGAGCGATAGCACAGCGGTAGGGCATTTGCCTTGCACTCGGCCAACCCAGGTTTGATTCCTCCGCCCCTCTTGGAGAGCCTGGCAAGCTACCGAGAGTATCTCGCCCGCATGGCAGAGCCTGGCAAGCCACCCGTGGTGTATTCAATATGCCAAAAACAGTACCAACAAGTCTCACTATGGAGAAGTTACTGGTGCCTGCTCGAGCAAATCGATGAGCAATGGGATGACAGTGACAGTGACAGTGACTGATGGCATCTCTTGTGACAGGTTTAGTCTTTTGGCAAGTACTGCTTTTAAAAATGGTTTTGGTGTTCTTATTGATTTGTGGCTTCTTATATATTCATATATATGTGGTGCCAGGAATTAAATCAGGGTTGAGCACATGTGAGGCAAGTGCTTAACCCATTATTATCTTTCTAGTCCCCAATTCTTCTATTTCTTTTTCTGTATTTGGACCATTCCCAGCAGTGTTCAGGGCTCATTGTTGGCTCTGTGCTCAGGGATCACTCCTGGTGGACCATATATGATGCGAGGTGGGGTGAGGGATAAGAGGAATATTGAATTGGGTCATCCGTTTGTAACCTTCTTCACCTTTATATTATCTAATTGGCTCTAACTTTTCTTTTTTATTTCTTTACTTTGTATTTTTGACCATAGCTGGCAGTATTTAGGACTTATTCCTGGCTTTTCACTCAGCAGTTATTTCTGGCACCAATCTTCCCCGCTCCAAGGGACCCAGCCCTGGCAGCCGACCTCCACTACCCAACCGCCGCCATGCTCCAGGGCACTTTCTGGACACATTAAAAGACACTTTCTACCCATTTTCCATAGTTACCACACCATATTTGATGGAGTTCAGACAGTAGGCAACAAACATAGAGAGTAATATATATATATAATATATACATAAATATATATGTATATATATTATGTATACACACATACATACCTCTCAGAGAGCCTGGCAAGTTACCGAGAGTATTCCGCCTGCAAGGGGAGAGCCTGGCAAGCTACCCATGGTGTATTCGATATGCCAAAAACAGAAACGATAGATCTCATTCCCCTGACCCTGAAAGAGCCTCCAATCGTTGGGAAAGGCAAATAAGGAGAGGCTGCTAAAATCTCAGGGCTGGGAGGAATAGAGACGTTACTGGTGCCCGCTCAAGTAAATCGACAAGCAACGGGATGACAGTGATATATATATAATTAAATCTTTCCTACATTGTTATGTTGCAAGTATCTATCCATTCAAGTCATGCCTTATTATCTTCCTAAGTAGTGTCCTTTAATATTTTCCTAATTAAAAAAAATTTTATTTTATCACCATGTTATTTTCCTAATTTTGATAGGAGTGTAATATATATCTTCCTTTAGAGCTAATGAAATTTGAGACCTTCTTAAAAAATCTGTTCTTAACCATGTTCATGAAGATATTCCTCAAGATTGCCTTCTGGAATGGCTTTGCTCAATATGGTAGTCACTAGTCATAAATGACTCCTGAGTGAAATGGAGCTAGTCTGAAGTGAGGTGGCTGTGAATATAAAATACATACTGGATTTCAAGGACTTATTATGAAAAAGTGAAGTACTTAATTTATATTTTACATTAATTATGAAGGGACCAAACAAACAACCAGAATGGTATGACGATTACCTTAAACTAAAATGACCTGGACAAATATCAGAAACATGAAAAATCTTATTTGAATTTCTCATATTTGACTAAAGCAAAGCATTAAGAGTTAGCTGCTATAAAGTTCCCTTCTCTGGGAAAATCTCTAGATGAGGAGGCTGCTGACCTTTAGCAAATGAACTTTTCCAGAAATTGTGTAAACATGTCTTACCAGAAGCATCCATCCTTTCTCATAGATGTCCTAAGCACCTTCAAATTCCCCCTATTAAGTTGATATTCCAATCCTTATTTCTGTCTGTTCAGAGAGTCACTCCTTAGACAAAATACCCATGTGGAATGAAATAAATCTATTTTTCTGTTAGTTGTCAGTTCCTAGCCCTCACCTCAATCACTCAAACTTGAATTGGTAGAGAATAGCTTTCAACCCAACAAATAATGTAATTAAATGACAATATTTGAAATTTATTAGGTTAGTAGTTTTCAAGTATTGGTACATGGACCAATGTGTATCTGCACAAATTTCCTGCCACTCCATGACAAAGTTATTTCAACTAAACACATAGATCATGTAGGAGTGTGTCTAGATCATGTAGGGGAACTGAGTGGGAGAGTGCTGCCCATGACAATGTGACCAAGTGATCAAGAAGATGTGGACATGTGTGGTAGGCACACGTGCATCATCACACATGCTATTTTCACTTGTCTGCAGTGTAGAAAGGTTGTAGAATATACAAAATGGTATCTTTAAAATTTATCTATTTATGCTCTGGTTCACTAGGTGGGGCACAAGTTTGTGCTTTTAAATTGTTAAATGTGGTTACTAGAAACTTCTTAATTTTCTGTATGTGACTCACATTCTATTTCAGTTGGACTGCAGCTCTAAAACTGATGATGTTTACTTCCTCTACATGTGGTGATTCTTCTGCTTCCGGCAGGCGAGTGTGACAGGGACAGAGGACTATCAGCAATTAGGATGACTCAAAAGAAACTGCCTTGAATTCTCAGTCTGTCTATTTCTTTTTCTTTCTTTCTTTTTTTTTTTGCTTTTCGGGTCACACCCTGCAATGCACAGGGGTTACTCCTGGCTCTGCACTCAGGAATTACCCCTGGCGGTGCTCAGGGGACTATATGGGATGCTGGGAATCAAACCCAGGTCGGTTGCATGCAAAGCAAACTGTGCTATTGCTCCAGCCCCATTAGTCTGTCTATTTCTGATTGAGGTAGTTACTACTTTACCTAAGGTAGTAACACTTAGGGGTTTACTACAGTCCCTTCTCCTCTAGCTGCCTAATGGCTGTAGAAGAATATGTTCAGTCCTCAGCCTCTTAGCTGCTACTTTCTGAAGTGGAATTTTTCCTGAGAAAAGTGGTATAACATGCAGGCTGCCACTTTTGGCTTCGATTATCTTCTGGAACAAGTCCCCCCACAAGTTCTAACTGCCTTGGAAGCTCTCCAGTGGTTTCAGCCCAGTGATTTTCATATTTTGTCTGGCTTGTCTGGTTGTTCTCAGAGGGGAGTTCTGTGTGAAACAACCAAGTCTGCTATTGCAATAGCTATACAATAGCTATTACAAGACGCTCATACGATGAATTAAAAAAATATACCATGTCTATCATTAAACATAAGATTTGAATCATGTTTGATGTGAAGAAGTCAGACCTGTGAAGAAGCAGGAGCAGTTTTAATATCACTTCAGTAACAGAAGGTTTTACAGAAGAAGATTTATGACTTTTAGAGGAGATATGAACAAAATGATAATTCAGTGTTAGGAAGGGTCTTGTGGGGTCAGAAATCCATTCTGTTCGACAATTCAGCTAACTAGATAACAGAAATTCTAATTTAAAAGACACATTCCAGAAAACATGTTAATTTTATCTTACTGAGAAGGGTTTAAAGTTTCCAATGGGTCAAGTGGGCAAGAAGCTGCTGATTTACTGCCAATGTTTGTTGTGGATGAAGGGTGGAAGACAGTTGCACATGAGTAAGAATCAGAATTCCCCAAGTCACAATGTTAGTGAGAGAACTATCATACATCAAATATCTGAGGATGCTATATCATTTGAAAATTAAAATCTAAATTTATACATAGGGGCTCCAAACTTTGCAAATATGCTGCTCCTCAAATATGCAATAAGCTGAAAAACCTGAATCAGAGCACATTTAACTAAGGGCCTTCTGATAACTACTTGTCCTTTTTCTTCAATCTGAAAACATGGCATGAAGTTGAAAGAAGACGACATCTTCTACAAGGTCACTGTCAGTGATTTTAACACCAAGGTAGGACCTAGAAGGTCATCCGAAGAACTCCACATTGGGACCCATGGCCTAGAATGGAACGAATGGGGTGGGAGACTGTCTGCGTTCATCATGTTGACCCAAGACCATGGGTGAGAGACTGTCTGGGTTCATCATGTTGACCATGCCTCATGGATGTCGCTGTTGTCCCAAAATTCCAAACAGGACCAGACCACCATCTCCTTTGTGCGAAATTCTACTTGATGGAGTGGGGAGAAAGGGTTGCAAAGTTTAAGAAGAGAACTCCCAGAACAACAACCAAATGGGAGCTCTTTGGCACTATTGTGGCAATATGGGAAGATGCCATCGTTGACAACATTGACCAGGAATATGATCGACTGGCTCAGCACCTCCATGATTGTGCAAGGAATGCAGAGAAAGAGAAAGCCATAAAAAAATTGCCTGTCTTCGAAAACTATCGAGCTCATTCACTCATTCGATTTGGTGCGAGCCTCAGGTAATGACAAGCTAATGTCCGAGCTCGCAAAGCTGTGCAGAGAAGCAATAAAGGAAAACCTCAAAGAGAGAAGAGCAGCAGTGTTGGCCGATGCAGCAGAAGCCAGGAAAAGTATTCACAATGCTCACCTGTCCTTCACCAACTATAAGATCAAGATGACTGCCCTATGATGTCCTGATAGATCTATCACATTCCAGAAGGGCAATGGAAAAGGTTATCCATGACTTCTACTTGGATCTCTTTGATAGCCAAGTCCACCTGACCACATACCAAATTCTGCAGGACAGATATGTCATTCCCAGTATTCTCCCTTCTGAAATCTGACACGCCATTTCGAGGTAAAGAAGAGTACAATACCCAGTCCAGACAAGGTCAGACCTGAACACCTGGAGAATCTGCCATCAGTTCTCATAAATAAACTGGCTTGGCTCTTCACAAGCTACCTGTCTGAATGCAAGGTTCCATTCCAGTGGAAAACCAGCTGGACTGTCCTGTTGTACAAGAAGGAAGACATCCATGACATCGACAACTATCGCCCGATCTGCCTGTTGTCCGTTGTCTACAGTTGTTCACTCGAGTCATCCTGAATAGGATTGCAGAACACTAGATGAAGGACAACCATTTGAGCAAGCCGGGTTTTGAAAAGGATTCAACACGATCGACCATATCCACTATGGTGACCAAGCTCACTGAGGTTTCTCGAGAGTTCAAGATGCCACCCTGTCTAATGTTCACTGATTAGAAGGCCTTTGATTCTGTTGAGACTGAAGCGGTCATCAAAGCCCTAGTCAAACATCGTGTTCAAACTCAGTACATCAGGATCCTCTGTGAGTTGTATTATGGATTCACCACCAGGATCTCACTATTCTACCAAGAAGTGATTATCGATGTAGAGAGGGGCTCAGCAGGGTGAAACCATTTCACTGAAACTCTTCAGTGCCACCCTCGAGAACATCATGCAATGACTGGAATGGGAAGGGATGGGAGTGAAGATAGATGGTTGGAAACTACACCACCTTCACTTTGCTGATGACATCATCTCGTAACACCAAATATCAGCCAAGCGGCATGAATGCTGGCTGACTCTGAGTGTGGAAAGGTCAGACTTCAGCTGAATCTCACAAAGATAATATTCGTGAGAAACGGACTAGTTCCTGATGTTCCATTTGCCCTCAATGGAACAAACATCTCTGAAAGCATAAGTTATGTGTACCTAGGTCGATAACTCAACATGACAAATAACCTGGCACCTGAACTGCGCAGGTGGAAGAGAGTGGCGTGGAATGTCTTCAAGAGCACCAAAGAAGTGGTTAAGAGGATGAAGAACCTCCGGCTCCAGGCACATATTTTTGACTCCACCATTCTTCCTGCACTAACATACGCCTCAGAGACCTGGGCCCTACAAAAACGAGATGAGAATGCTGTACGGGTCTCCCAAAGAGGAATCAAAAGAGCTATGATTGGAATATTACGTTTCCCTCAAGTGAGAGAAGGAATCCAGAGTTCTGACCTCTGTTGACAACCAAGAATCAGGGACGCTGTCTCGTTTGCCAAGGTGTCGAAAATTAGATGAGCTGACCGCTGGACTAGAACTGATACTGACTGGATTCCACGGGACGTCAAAAGAGCACGGGGCCACCCACCTACGAGATGGCCAGACTTCTTCAAGATGGTCAGACTTCTTTGTCAAGACTCTGAATGAATGGTTTGAGGCTCTTTGTGTTTCTGGATCAAGCAGATGCTATTGGGCTACACTAGCATGTGACAGGGATGAATGGAGGCATTACTGGCACCTGCTCGAACAAATCAGTGAACAATGGGATGACAAGTGATACAAGTGATACAAATGTGAAGTTTTCTGATTCCAGGTAAGACTTGATAACCAGAGATTTACTGGCCCAGAAATAGCACCTAAAGGTGCTGATAATACTGATATTCCAGTAGTTTCCCCATATATTTACCATCCTACTGTTTGCAATTCCATGAGGCCTAAAGAACTTTTTCTTTATCTTTTCATTTCTCAAAATATTGTTCTGGGTTAATATGCTATCATTAGAGTCCTCAGTTCTTACCACTTTGTCTTAGTTATAGATTTTCCCCCCATGTTTATGCATGCTGCACACAAATAAAAATGTGTATGCTTCCCCCCCTCCTTAATCTGTCCTTTATCAGTTTGATTTTTAGGGTCCAGCTGCAGAGCAAAGAGGTTAGAAAAAAAGAAATGTTCTCCTAGGATCATATCGTTTTGACTTGGATACTGATCAATGTGAACTTGGTGAGAGAGTTTTCATAGAGGACCAAATGGCTTCACCAGCACCTATGCTCTCTATTTGAAGTTTTAATAGGCAAGTCTCACTGGGGATGGTAAGCATGCTTTATGGAGGAAGACACTGGGCTAAGGGAGGGTACAGTTTGGATGACAGAATGCACTCTCCTGATAGTCAAGGAAATGGATTTATTTATTTATTCCTCAAGTATCTATCAATTTTTGCATTAGGTGGTGGCGCAAGAGGCAATAGTGAGCAAAATTAGGCTTTAACCCTCTTAGTACTTGAGGAGGGAGGGTGAGACACATCAACTTAGATAACTCCACCCACAAATATTTTTTCTATAAAGTCAAATGGCGCTATAAGAACTAAGGGACAAAGCCTCCAGAGTGCCCAATGGAGAAGTGATGCTTGAGAGGAACTCTACCAGATGAGGTATTTACTAGGCAAGGTGGGAGGCAAAGTAGGGGAAAACATTCTAGGAGGGGATTACGGGCAAAGCCCCTGAGGTAGGCAGGTTTGCAAGAAAGACAGGATTTCTAGTTGATACTATACACATATCCAAAGTGGAAAAAAGGCACAAAACAAGCTTGCCCCAGTAGGCAAGGGCCAAGACATTCAGGCCTTGCAAATAATTGAAGAATTTTGATCCTGTAGACAACTGGAGATCACTGTAAGGCTTTTATATGAGTACATCACAGCCAGATGTTTGGAACGCTTACTCTGTCTGTACTGTAGGGGACGGGGATGGGGTTTTTGCAAAAAAAAGCAAAAGTGGCTGCAGGGAGATCACTTAGGAGGCTATAGGGCTATAGCCATAGTTTAGGAGAAAGATGGTGATAGTATTAGTGACTAAAAGTCAAGCTTAGTCATTAATGGAATATAGGCATTAAAAAGTGGAATATGTTTGGGGGCTGGAGCCCTGCCAGGAACAATCCCTGAGCATAGAGTCAGGGGAAAGCTTTGGGCACTGCCCCCAAAGCAAAGAAGATTCATTAATACCAGTGTCTAGGTCAATGGTGTAACTGTAGATGGAACTGTTAGATTTAATTTAATTTAGATTTAATTTACTTGTTTTTGTTTTATTTTGGGGCCACCCACACTTGGCTGTGCTCAGGGAATCACTCCTGGCAGAGTCAGGTGACCATATGTGATACAGGGGATGAAACCCTGGTCGGCAGCATGCAAAGCAAGTGCCTTACCTGCTACACTCTGTATCTGGCCCTAGAACTATTAGATTATTTTTTTCTAATTTAGAAAGTGCTAATTCTATAAATTCAATGGTGTTTAAAGGAAGGCCAGGATTATTCCTGGACCAGGAATGGCAAAGTATAGAAGTGAGAGACTAGAGGAAAAATCCCAGAAAATAAAAAATGACCATTAAATTTTTTGAAGTAGAATTATTTAAAGAAACCTTGACTCAAACTATTGCTCTGAGGTAGGTAAAGACCTAGGAGCACTGACAAGTTATTGGGAAGTCTCTGTTAGGTCCTTATGAATTATGCTTTTGTTTGTTATTGGGTCACACCCAGTGACCCTCAGAACATAGTCCTTGCTCTGTGCTCAGGAATCACTCCTATATGGGCTCAGGAAACATATGTTGAGCTGGAGATTGAACTCAGGTCAATGCATGCAAGGCAAGTGTCTTGCCTGTGGTACTATCTCTCTGGCTCCTCCTTATCAGGAATGCTTAGTAATAAAGAATGGACTGCCTTACGTTGCACTCTGAGCTGCTTTCTTTATTTTATTGAACATTTTTAATTTTAGGATATTTTAGATTTTTAGAAATATAAAGACAATAGAGCTGGGGCCATAGTGCAATGGGTTGGGCGCTCGCCTTGCACAAGGCCGACCTGGGTTTGATACCTCTGCTCCTCTTGGAGAGCCTGGCAAGCTACCGAGAGTATCTCGCTTGCATGGCAGAGCCTGGGAAGTTACCCATCGCGTATTCGATATGCCAAAAACTGTAACAACAAATCTCACACTGGAGACATTACTGGTGCCCGTTTGAGCAAACTGATGAACTACGGGACAACAGTGCTACAGTGACTGTGGTAAAGACAATAAAGAGTGATAATACATACCAATATTCACTTCCTTCAACTTGTCAACATCTCTTTCTATCATGGTATATTTGTCACAATAAATTAACCATTAATGAGAACTTATTAGAAAAATCTATACTTTACTCACATTTTTAAAAATTATTTATATTAAAGTCAGTGAAGTTATCACTAATAAAATAAAAAAAATAAAAAATTAAAAAAAATAAATTAAGTCAGTGAAGTTAGAGTTTTAGTTGCCTACTCCTTCAGAAACAAACCAGATAAAATTTTGATTTAAAATGTTTTCAATACAAAGAGAAAACAAAGAAGTAGAAAACTATCAGCTGAGTTAGAAAACTTAGCATAATCATACATGAAACTCTATAAACATTATTTTACTTAAGTTTACAACACTACTATAAAGTAGGTAGCAAAACACAATTCCCATTTTTCCGGGTCACCTAATTGAGGCTTAGAAATGTAACTGCACAAGGATACAAACCTTACATTTTGATCTCAGCAATTATGCTTTAAACCAAGAACTATATCACTTTTTAAAAGCACTCATTTTTAAATATGCCAATAAATCACACACTGGACTCAATATTTTAATCAACTTCTAAATCTTCAAAAAGGAAAGTGTATAAAATTCCATAATTCCAGTGACAAATATATCCAGCGTTATAAGTGTTAAATTAAATCTAGTCAAACAGAGTAAGACCAGATTATGCTTGAGAATAAACAGCCCCTAGCTCATAGTGGATTAAAAAACAATATAGTCTAATTTAATGTGAAATGTCCTTAACAGATCAGCAGAGAAACTCTCTTTATTAAAGATTTCACTGACAGAACCAATCTCCGTCTTGAATGTTGCTTCTTGGTGTTGGAGAAAAGAGAACTCTGGAGGGTTTCATAGCCACTACTGCATGCTTCAAACAATTACATAGGCCAATTTGCTCACTATTCATTGGCTAGAACTAGTTGTACTACCACCCAAAACTAAGTGGACCTAGAAGGGCAATCTAACAATAAGCTTGGGAAGATGGATATATTTGTTAATTTGTGTTAGGAATTTACTGCTGTCAATAAATATGGGAAGAAATCTGAAAATAAGCAGACAGTCTTTGTAGCATCTATCAAAATTTCTATCAAGAAGAATACTAAAAACTTTTTAAATCTTAGTAGTTTTTACTTATATCAAATTAAGGGTACTAATATACCAGGAGAGAAGATATACAACAAATTCTTAATTTGAATAAAATTGTGTATGTAAAACAGTTTGAACAATAATGATGTTAGGATTCAAGCCTGGGGCATACCATATTAATGCATTTATTTGCACTTGGGCCAGATAAAAGTAGTTAGACAAAAATGTAATACCTCACTCCGTTACAAGTTTCATTGCACCTAATTACGTAAAACTATCACTGGTGAGCTGACAGCAAAAATATGAAAGAAATCAAGCCTTATATTAGGCTCAGAATATTAAGAAGTTAGAATAAAAGCTATTTAAATGCATTACAGAAATTTTATCAGAAAATTCTTGGCAGTGCCATTCCATCATTCTAAAATTAACTGAAAAGCATACTATTTAAATCCCAATTTTACCTACATAAAAACACAGACCTCTTAAAAAGTTTCGCTTTCTGATAAATATTTGTAATAAAGTAAAGTAAAACAAGTAATTTATCTTGTTTCTTGCTATGACTCAGAGGACTCAATTCAAGTTTGAGACAATTTTATCCATTATCTGTGAGGAAGTACAATAGTTCATTCAAAAGAATTCTATGATATAAATCACAAAATTAAAAACCTGCAATGAAAATATGAAGACAAATCAGTGGCATCTATGAAGTATTTCACTGAAAATGGTGTCTAAAGATAGGAATTTTGTGTTATAATTTTAATACTCAGAAAAATGCAAATGTTGTGTTAGTATGATTAAAACATAATTAAAATTCATATTACAAATGCTAGTTTATTAGTTTAAGGAAGAACTGATTTTAAAAGCCTGGAAGGTCACTGCTGTGATGTTTTGGATGTGAATGTTTCCTAATTTGAAAGCTACATATTTTTTAGAGAAGGGTCTAAAATATTTTTAAGGTCAAACTGGACATATGTTGATGATTTAAAAATGCAAGCAAAGGGCTTTATTATATTGTACTACCAGAGTGTTATTGTAGTTAAAAAATATCATTAAATCAGCACAAACCCACACTTATCATTTCCTGCACATTTTTCACACAGCGCTGCCTTCTGACTATGAGTAATCTGTTAATCTGCTCTTCGCCTCACAATCCGTCAAAGTGACAGATTCATTCCTTCTCTAATACATAATATCTTCATTTACTGTATGCCTTGCTGCAACTTTCTTTTTTGCTAGCACTGAAATTTAGAAAATCACAAGCAAATTTAGAGAATGCCATTTGGTGGTTGTTCTTGTTTGTTACCCAGTTTTTCCATTATTCCCAGGAGAAGGAGAAAGAAAAAATTTTCTGGACTCTTAATGTAAGTTAATAATATTTCCAAAATGAAGGCAATTTCAGTTTTCAGTAAAAGTGTTGCTAAAGAGGTGGGAAGAGGGCAAATGGTAAAACACAAAGTAATTGCACCCTTTACTAAGTCAAAACACTGACCATAATGGAATTTTCTTCTAATGCAAAGGGCCAGTGAATAGTCTCACCTTCCAGTTTCAACCTTTGGATATAAAAGAAAGATATTATCCAAAACAAGAAGGAAAACCCCAAACATTATTCAGTAGCATAAGGATTTTTTTTTCTAATGTAGGAATGTTTTGCCTCCCACAACAAAAGATTGTTGTTAACATAAATAACACTTCTTAACAGAAAAAACACATTGTGATTTTTATCATGATACTGACTGACCTCAGGTTAGGCCAGATCTCAGGTTTCTTTTCTTCACTGCTATAATGGCAATACAATGGTTCTATTGTTTAAAAATTGTTTATTATGAATCTAACAGAAGATATTTTACTTTCCCATATTTTCTTGATTTGGTTCAGTTTTTTATTAGAAAAGTCAAGAGAGTTAAGGAGTGAAAAATATGAAAATACATAAAAATTTAATTCCTTCTTTATCTAAAATCATACACAAAATCACTATTTGACTTCACTTGTTACTGGTTCAAGCATTCATATAATAAAACTAGGCCACTATCCTTAAGCTTAAAGTCAATGGCAAAGAAGTTACTGATAGCAGAATATGAGAAGTGGTTTTCTAACCAGTCTTGTTTCATTATGTATATAATTTTTGTCCTGCAGACGCCCAACACCCAAAAGCATTTTCTGTCCTGAACACCAAATTGCATCTGATTTGTCTTAATGGATAGCAAGGGAGTGAAAGGCTTTTAAAAATCAATGGACAAGAAAGAGTCAATAGAACAATAATGTTAGCGTTAATTCAATCAAATCAGCTTAAAGTTTGCCTTTTCTTCTTCAAGTCATTTTAAATAGGTTGGACGTCTGACTTGCAAGGTATTTATTATACTGAGTGGGTTTTTATGCAGTAATGAACAGCATAATAGAAAACGGTAAACTCTAGTAAACATAATATATTTCCTGAGTGAAAAATTATGTGTTTTAACTTTATTCAATTTCAAAATGTGAAGCTTTTCATTAGCAAAAGAAACAAAAAGAATTACAGGGAAGTAAAGCACATTGTCAGTACAAGCAGTTTGTGAGTGGATGTTGGTGGAAAAACGCTGTGATTTCTTGGTGCCACATTTGATATATGCTCCTGTAGCCCTTGCAGCCTTCCAGCCATTCAAACACTGCCTGGATAGCACACAGGTTGGGCTGGCCTGGCTGGGACAAGCTTACTGAGAGCACATTCAAGTAATCTCTCCACCTGGGTGGTTTGTAGTTGGTGCTCCAAACTCCCTGGGCTCGGGAGATGGCTCAACAGGTAGAGCTTAGACTACTGGGCTGAGCATCACTGAGACTGGTCCTGGTGTCTCCAGAACTAACTCGAGGGGTGGCTCCTATTAAAAAATCCTCACTGAATATTGCTGCAGGCACAACTGTAATCTATTTTCAATCATTTGGTGTGGTAGTGGTTTCTTGTTTAGAAATAAAAGAAGATATTCTGAGATAGGTTACAAAATGAATGATGAGGCAGTGGGTCTCTGGATGCAACTGGCTATGACCATTTAACCATAATTATAGTCTTCCATTCCTAAGGCTCATGTCATTATCCTAAATCTTTACCTGCATTCCCTCCCCTACACCTCCCTTTCAGGCAGAATAGGAGCTTAACATTATAAACTAGAACTAGTACTTCAATATTATAAATTTTAAATTTTTGTTTATTGAATCATTATGAGATATAGTTATAAAGTTGTTCATCATTGGGTTTCAGTCATACAATGTTCCATCACTTGTCCCTTTACCTATTGTTTTTAAGGGGCCTCATTACTCAATAAAAGGGAAAGCTATATCTTTTCATTAAAAGCTGAAACTGTAAAATGTTAGAGTGGTAAATAATTGCTTTAGTAATTCATTACCTGTTTACAAGGTAATATAAGTTTATCAACCAGATGTGTAATAGTTGACTACCTGTTTGTTACAAATACTAAAATTCTTCAGGGGTTTATCATTTTGGGGAAATGAGGGGCATGCAATCTGTTGTTCTGTAACTCATGGAAATAGGTTTTAGGAATCTGTAATTTTGGAAAATATGAAGCTATCTGAAATATGGATTAGAATTTCCTGGACTTAATGACTTCTGGTTCTGTCCCGAACTCTGAATGAAGTAGGACACTGAGGTTGAAATGCCAAGTGAGGGTGAGAAAGCAGATCCATATCTTAACTGAGGAGATTGGAGAGAGATCAGCTGATAATCAGATGGACTGGCAAAAATGAACATGTGGAAGGAGCAAATAAAAAGGAATATTATTCAAGTGGGTAGTGGTGGCCCTGGGCTGGAGCAATAGCACAGCGGTTGGGTGTTCGCCTTTCATGCGGCTGACCCAAGTTCGATTCCTCCGCCCCTCTCGGAGAGCCCGGCAAGCTACTGAAAGTATCGAGCCCGCGAGGCAGAGCCTGGCAAGCTACCCGTGCATATTGGATATGCCAAAAACAGTAACAATTAGTCTCAATGAGAGATGTTACTGGTGCCCACTCAAACAAATCGATGAGCAACAGGATGACAGTGGTGGCCCTAAGTCTTCTGGCTGATGGTTAGTTAGGATTTGGGACAGAATAACTAGAGCAGGTATGTAATCTGAGTCAATGGGCTCAGGAGAATAAGTGGGCAGAACCAGGGCTGAAAGTAGACTGGGCAGGCTGAGTGCCAACGGGAGAAAGAAGTGATGCGGGGCAGGCCTAGACGCTGCTCTTCTCATTCCATCACACTGTACTATTGGTGGATTGCTGGGTCCTTTGAGGAGATCCTCAGGAATTGTGCAGAGTACAGTTTTAGGTTCATAGTGGTTTAAGCAGAATAATCCTTGAGGGATTTGATTTGCTACCAAGGTGTGCTTTTGGTTTAGGTTTCCCTGGGATGGAACAGAGAGAGTAGAGAAGCCATTCTGAGCCAAAGAACTCTGGAGGAGCAAGGGCAGGGAGATGGAAGTTAAAGAGAACAATAGCACACCATAGGATCATGCTTATACATTCTCTCTGATTTCCTCTCTCCCTTCCTCCCTTCATTCCCACTCCCCTCACCACTCTCTCTCACACACACACACACACATATACACGCACACACACACTCACACACTTCTCTTTGTAGCCATGTTTTAGTCATGGGTTAAATATGGCAAGGGTTAAATATGAAAACAAACAAAAAAGACAAAGTAAGGTTGCTTTGGGTAATTTTAGGTTGTATATTAAGGAAGGGCCTTTCAAAGAAGATATCACATAGATTGAGACCTTATGACAGGCAGAGGTTGTTAAGTTCTTTTTATGGTAAGGGGACTCCAAGATGAGGGGCCAAACCAAGTAAAGTTATTAAAGTTGTGTGTATGTGTGGTGGGGGCAGTGGGGTGGAATGAGGGTAGGATACACCTAGCAGTACTGAGGAAACAATATGGTACCAGGGGTCAAACTTGGCCTTCTATATGCTACACACGCACTCCAATATGTTGAGGCATCTCTTCAGTGAAGCTTGTAAGGTATAACCAAGTCTGGAATGTTTGAGAAATAGAGGTATCATGGTTGTTGAGATACAACAAACAGTATGTAGCATAAAAGTATGTGACATAATCTGAGAGAAAGTTTATTTGATTCTAAGCGCAATGGGAAACATTTGAGAAGTTTTACATGGAGGGTTTAGGTGGGTATGGCTGGATCCAGTGTAGGTCTAACATCACTACTCTGGCTGGTGAGTGGAGAATAGACTATAAGAGCCAAAGCAGCAGAGAAAGCAAGTGGCAAGCTATGCCATTTGTCCAGATTAGAAATGATGGTAATGTAGGCTAAGAGTGTAAGTGTGAGAGACAAATCACCGAATTTTTGATATGTTATAGTTGGAGGAAGCAACTCTATAACATTCAGAGGCTAGACACTGGAGAGAAGCCGGTGGTTGGTCTGTTTTCTGGCTTGAGCAAAAGAGAGATGGTGGTAGGGTTTCCTGAGACAGGAAGAGTGAAAAAAGAGCAGATGTGTTGATGGATACAAAATCAAGTTATGTTTGAATGACTGGATTCAAGGTGGACACTTGGTGATCCAGTAGGTGTGTGCTAAGTTAGCAGTTTGGGCTGGTGAGTCTAGAATTTAATGGGGAAGAAAAAAGTTGTAGATACAATTTAGAGTCTTTGGCAAATAAAGGTATTGGATGCTACTGCTAAAGCTTGCATAAATAATACATATTATATTACAATTAAAGATTAGAACATTCTAATGATTATTAATATCTATGGATCTTTAGGTTGGCACAGAATGGAACATGTATAAAAATTAATCTGTCCAAGCAAGATCCTTTCATATATGCACACTATTAATGTTTGTGAAAAAAGCATTGCTACGGTTCTCTTATTTTCAGGAAAAGGAAGGGCAACTCCTGTATGGACATAGAAAAAAAAACAGACATTTAATTGGCTTAAATTCAGGATGAAGACTTTCATTCTCCTTGGGTTCTGGATGTACCTTAGTCACTAATAGAGCTCCCTTCCAAGCCAGGCTTTTGCTGGAAGAAGCGGGGGAGAGAGAAAGAGAGAGAGAGAGAGAGAGAGAGAGAGAGAGAGAGAGAGAGAGAGAGAGAGAGAGAGAGAGACAGACAGACAGACAGACAGACAGACAGACAGACAGACAGAGAGAGAGACAGAGACTCAGAGACACATAGAGAGACACAGAGACAGAGATTCCTTTGCTTTGGAAGGAGCCTGCAGATCCTTAGTCCAGGATTCTGAGCCTAAGGTTCTGAATATGAAGAACTACTTCAAAGCAAGTATGATTTTGTGAGGATGGAATTATAAAATGACAAGCACTGGATTTAGATAGTTTTCCCTAGTTAAAGCTTACAAGAGAAAATAAAAATAGATGCCTCTGATTTGTAAAACAAACCATTAAGATTTAATATAAAAATAGATCAAGGAAAACTTAATAACATTTTATTTAGAGAAGTTGCTTAGTTAACCAGGAAATTCTGTTGTGCTTTGGTCTGGATGAGGTCTATTTGTCAAAAATCTAAGAGGCTTTCAAAGCATCCAAACCTAATCATTTGAAGAGGAATATGACATGTTTTTTTCTGTATTTAATTTTATCTGAACATTTTCTCTCTTTTTGTGCTAAGCACAAAACCGTTTTAAGGGAAAAAAGGTTAAGCCATAGAAAAAGGCCCATCAGGCTGAGTCCTGACAATTGAGAAAAGGAAAATGAAGCTGCTGTGATCACTCCAGAGCAGAGCTTGTAGGTTACAGGGACAGGCCCACTGGCCTCGGCCAGGCCGGCTGAGCCAGCACCAACTGAGGTCAGTGGTTATTAATCATTTGTCAAAGTTTGCAGAGCTTCATCAGATAATTATAGTTACAAGCATGTTTATATCACACAAACATGTGGCAAAACTGCAAAGGACTCGAGCCCTAAAACAATCTGCAATGACATTTTCAAAAACTACAGATAAGTGATAAATCATAAAGCAAACACTTTAGAAAGCCAAGCCATTTATTACCGGTTGGGTTTTCTAGAATTATTTTCTATATTGTTTATTTCCACAATTTCCTCCTACTCCTAATTTTCCAATGAGTCATAAAAATAACAAGCATAATAATTTGAAATGTAAGACTGGTTATCGACTTCACCCATATGAACAGCCAGCCAGAATGTAATCACAGTTTATTTTATAAAACCCATTCCTGAGTGGAAATATGTTGAGCTCTTCTAAAGAATCTACATAAACATATAAATAGCTGTGTCTAAGGGATAGCTCTAAATCCTGCAAACCAATAGATGGCATTTTAAAATAAATGACTTAAGGCTGCAAACAGCATCCATTTTGCTCCATTTGGCAGCATGTAAGCTTACATGCTAGGAAGCATTTCTCAACATGAATGAACTGTGAAATTGTTTCCTCCTACCCAACACTCTTCTAAATTGTATTAGATTATGTTAGCCTTTTCTGCACCTTGTCATAAAGGCTGTCAGAGCCCCAAAAGGCAGTCTTGGTGAACACTGGAAGCAAGGTCCCCACATCTGAGATGCTGCCTAAATATCAGTCAGCACATTAAGGCAATAATAATGGGAAATATCACACCCATGCCTACAAATGCAAAGGAAAATAGCCATATCACAGATTGAGACAAGCAAGAAAAAGATGAGATAAAAGATATGTCTTTAAGTTCTGAGACAGTTAACTTCTGAGGAAATGACTACCATTGTATTCCACATCCATCCTAAGCCAGGCATTGTCCTAACAATGTGAGTGAGTTCTTTTACTATGAGGGAAACAATACATGAATGTAAGCAGGTTTTAGCTATTTTTATCCTAGAGTCAACACTTCAAAACCCAAATCTGCTTTCTCTGTGGACTGCATTCTATAAAATTTATTTCTGTTATACTTTTAGTTACATGGTTACAATACTTAATTTTTTTTTAAAATTTGGGCTAAACGGCTGGAGAGATAGTATAGAGGGTAAGGTGCTTGCCCTCCGTGCAGTCGATCCTGCTTCAATCTCTGCACTGCATATGGTCCCCTGAGTATTACCAAGAGAACTCCCTGAGCACAGAACCAGGAGTAAGCCCTGAACAATGCTGGGTGTAGCCCTCAAACTAAAACCAACTACCTTGGGACTATACCCAGCAGTGCTGAGGAGTCTGGGGTTAGCCCTCATGATCCGCAGCTGGGCTGTACTGAACCTTGCTCAGGGCCTGGTTCATGCTAAGCACGTGCTACTCCACTTTGAGCTATTTCCTGGTTCTGCATTCTGTTGTTAACTTAAACCACAAACACTCAGCAGCAAGGTAATTATGTTACAGATGTAGCAATCTTTCCAGAATAAGGTGTAAACGAAAGACTGGGGATATTGGTTGCACAGTTATATTAAGGAAACTAACTGAAAGCCAACTCTATGCCTACGTGGTTATGAATCTACATAATATAAAACAAACAAAAAAACCCCTTAGGTTCCTTGGTCTCTGGAGCAGTTGGAGAAGCTAATGCGGTCATTTCAGAAACCTCCCGAAGGGTCCCCTCAAACGCTTCTTGTATGGCGCTGCATGTTTCTATGTCCCCTTGCCACAATATTTGCAATCACACTGCTAATAACCACACTTGATTTAGGAAATCAGGGACCTACTGCTTCTTAAGAGCCTCTGGATGGAGAATGTTAGTCAGGATTCTAATCAGATGCTTGTTTATTGGAGAAGGTGGACTTGAGAGACTAATCTCATTTTTTTTTTTTATTAATGAATCACCGTGAGGTACAGTTACAGGCTTACAAACTTTAATCTTCTCATTTTATATATATGTATATATATTTTGTATTATTATCAGTATATTTTAACTTTAAAGTTTAATTTTAAAGGTGTATATTTTATGGTCTAAAGTACTGGGAATCTATTGGAAATAGATAATACAAATAGTGGAAAGAATCATAGCTTTCAGTTTTAAGTTAAATTTATTTGTATTTCTAATTCATTCATTTCTAATTCATTCATCACTTATAATTCTATCCTCTTATTTATTTATGAACCAATAATACCTTTCTGCCAATTCTCCAAGCTGCTGGTTTTACAAGTCATACCTTATCATTTGCAGGTCTTTTTTTTTTTTAAGCTACATAATTTTCTAGAAAACTAGTAGGTACTCTGTTGGTTAAGTTGGGCTTGATGGCATAGTTTTTGGTTTGTTTTAGAGTTTTGTTTTTTTATTTTACTCTACACATAAAACTGCAAGTTATTTTTTCTAAATGAGCAACCATTTAACTAGTTAAATAAGTCACACACTACTGTAGTAAAATGTCAATAAACTGACCTACTCTTATGAAGTATGCTTTCTTTTTCTGCCTTTTTTTGGGGGGGGGAGGTGTTTGTGCAGAGATCAAACTCAGTGACTTATACCTACGAGGCATGTGTGCTACCAGTGAGATCTATTCCCACCCTGGAATATATATATTTTAAAGTGACATGTTCCTCTATTATAGTAGGATAAGTGTTTTATTTTGCTTTTTAAAACTTAAAGTCAGGTCTACAGTGAGTCCCTTCCAAGTCAGAGAATCATAATGCTAGAAATGACCTCAGAGAGTATGTAATTCAAATTCTTTCTTCTATAAAGGAGGAAGATAAGATTCTTCAATGAGGTCAGGACAGGCTGAAAGACTTCTCTGAGACCATGTACCAGGTTAGTGGCAGAATTAGAATGAGGATTTCTCCTTTTATTGAAACAAAAGGTTCCACTTCATAATATCTCTTACTATTGTTTTTATTCTTCAGACTATAAATTCTGACTCTATTATAATTTGGATTAAAAAAATGGCTTCCCAGTTATCCTCAAAGTGTACTCATCTTGTTATTTAAAAAGTGCTTCTCATGAGGCAGGCAGAGTGGTGGAGGGAAAAAGGGGCTGTGCCGGGGGCGGGGGCAAATGGCGGAGGGAAGAGGACATTGGTGAAGGGACTGGTGTTTAAACATTGTATTCCTGAAACATAATTATGAATAAATTTGTAATTCACAGTGATTTAATAACAAATTTTTAAAAACTCATCACGAAATAAAGAGCACATTAGTTGAGTCTAGATGGGTTGCAAATGTACAAGAGCCGTATTCATTCACCTATCAAAAGGTAATTTGATGAAAAATGAAAAAAAAAGGGGTCACTCCCAGTGGTGCTGAGGGATGCAGGCATGACCCTTTAGTGCTGGGGGGGGCAATAGGGCTGCACCTGGTAGTGGTGGTTGGTGGGAGAACTAAAGTTCTAGGGATTGAACGTGACTTTGCACATGCTTCTCGTGTGCTCTTAAATTTGAGGTATCTCCCTGGCTTGAGAGAGCTGACCTTTTAAGAATGTTAAAGTACCTTTTATATACACTGAAAATATAACTAATATATTTTTAGATTTTACATAATTATTTGTTGCATTTATTGGTTTATTTCTCTGCTTCTACGTGAATCAGAGTTATAACATATATAGTTTTCAAGATACCATTAATAAAATCTGTTAGGAAATTTCATTATTCTATATCAAGATATTATATCTTATCTCTAATTAAATTTTCTCCTCAGTCTTGTTCTTTATCTTTTCCTTTCTTGAAAGGAAGAATGCATATGAACTCTTTTTTATGTATTTATTTATTATTTAAAAAATTTATTATTATTTTTTAGTGAATCACCGTGAGGGTACAGTTACAGATTTACATATTTTCGTGCTTGTGTTTCAGTCATACAATGCTTGAGTACCCATCCCTCCACCAGTGCCTATTCTCCACCACTGATAATCCCAGTATCCCTCCCACCCCCCCACCCCATCCCCCACACTCCACCTCACCTCTGTGGAAGGGCATTCCCTTTTGTTCTCTCTCTCCTTTTGGGTGAATATAACTAATTATTAACTTATTATAGTATCCACCACAGAACCTTGAACAACACGGTTTGAACTGAGAGTACACTGACACATGGATTTTTTTCACCCCTATATTATTTAAGGTCACTTTATTTATTATGATAGTGTTAATTTTCCCTAGAAGACAGCATGAATAACTGGGAAGATTAAATACATAGATCAGAAATTCTTAGAAGAGACTTTTAATAAAGAATACTTATACTCTCTATGCCATGAACTCTCAGCTCCATTACACCTGGTGATGGCTTGGTATACTGTTCACTGTCTTGGATCAGAAGTGGATCCTTGGTCTAAACAAGATCAACGCCACTCTCTCTCCTGGAAACTAGTAATAGCCTGTCAACCTTGGGTTGCACTACTTTGAACTTTAGTGGGAAGCAGAGAAAGCTGGTACTCAGAAGAATGAAACAGAAAGGAGGAAGCAAACAGAGAATGATCTCAGATATTGTTTGGTTCTCTCTAAGGCTCTCCATTGACTAGTCTCAGGCATCTCCTGAGGTTTGACTGACCTTGGCTTCCAGGATACAGGATATATATATATAACATTCTTTATGAAAAAATCCATTCCCCTTCCTCATTTTTTCCTTTCCTCTTCCATTTCTCTCTTTTCTTCCTCTCCATCTTCTCTTTCATTATTAGGAAAGTAGTTTTCAATACATGAAATCAGTGAGTCTTAATTCACACACTGTGTTACAGATACACTCTAGAATGGGAACTATGATGCTGGTGTTTTGATCCATTTACAGGACAAACCACAATACAAGGTGAGGGAGCTTGATAATGAGATGCATTTAGATTATCAGATACATTATAATAACGGAGACCCCACGGATGAAGCTCAAGGTAGATGAATATACAATAAATTTCTAGAATGTACCAACCATCATATATCTATCAAAATGGGATATCTATGCAAATAGAATAACAATGAATAAATTGACACTTAAAGAGCACTTGCTCTGTGCCAGAGACTGTGATAAGATTTCTTTATATTTCAGTCCATTGGTTCTCCTCAAAGTAATAGGCACTGTTTACTGAGAATTAAATGTCTTGCTCATAGTCCTATAACCAGTAAAAGGCAGAAATTCTATTAAAAATAAGGTAAACTTTTAACCACCAGACTACAGTCCAAATTAAAAAAGCAAACTGAGCTACGATTGCTAAAGAAATAATAAAACATTTCACTTTGGAAATCTGGAAAAACAACTTCATGGAACCAAGAAAAATTCATAATCTTAAACATAATCTTTTAAAAACCAAACCATTTAGATTATTGATGATTCTTACCTGGGGTTAGAAGGAGAAGGTGGATTCATTTCTTTCTGATAATGACGGCCCTGGTTGACAGGCTGTAAGAGACAAAATATTTATGAGGTACTAATCAGCATAATGCTCTTTACATACACTTTCACATGCATTCTCATTACTCTCACTTTTCCACAAGAAGCAATCTGCAAGAAGGGACTGGGTATATTTCATAGAAGAGTCAAAGGCTATTTGGGAAATTCAATAAATAACAAGTGGTACAAATAAGAAAACAAATTAGTTTAATGGCCTGTCCTGGACTAGATATGCTCTATTGTATAATTAAAGTTCTCATGTGAAAATTTGCCTGTGAAAATTGTCTACTGCTAGCATTGGTTGATATTTCCAGATAGAGCAAAAACAAAGTAAGATAACTCATGTAACTAATGTAGCACAGCAGTATCAGCAGTAATTCAGAGACTGAGAGATACCGAAAATATATTTATATCTCAAACAAATGTGCAAGGATAACTTCCATTATCATTAAAGGAATTGCACAAGTAAATCTTAGTTCAATGAGCTTATTTTCCCCAAGTATATAAGATTTCAAGCATCAAACAGACAACTAAAACATGATGCCAAAGCTAACAAAAATATGAAATGTCAATTTCCCTGCACAACTTTTCCTTTAAAAAATATTTTTTGGGTCACATCCAATTATGATTGGGGGCTACTTCAGGTGGTGCTTGGTGGAGTGTGTGATACTGAGGATGCAAAACACGTGCTCCAGCCCTTTGAGTTATCTCCCAGGCCCCACAAAAAATGTATACATGTAAAAAAGGATTGCTTAAAAATTTACATCCCACGTAGCCTAAAACACTTGTCACCATCCTATCTGGATCTCTTCCCTTTGTTCTATAAAAATATTGAGAAACATTTCATTACATTTTATATAAATTCTATTTTCAAGCATCAACTCAATGTATTTTTTCTTATGTGGTTAACAACCAAGCCATGTAATTTTAATATGAAAGAAACACATTCTCATCTTATTAAAATTTAGAATTTGGTATGTGCTTTTTGATGCACATTTTTGAATTACATTCAAAGGGCTTTAGTTACTTCCCTCTCAATAGCGTTGGAATTATGATTTTTTTCCCCTCACAATACGTCCTGACAGTGATGATCCAACCAAAGAAATCAGTTTAGCACTGATACCTGCACACAGGCCCATATTAATTATTTTTCACAAATTTCTTATTTTCTAAACATTCCCTATTTTAATGGTTCCTAAAATATTAATGATGTGGGTGATGGGAATTGTTCAGAGTAAACTGTCTTCAACAATAAATAATCTCTTGGAAGTGTTCCTTTAATTTAAATCAAACATCCTGTCTGATTATCACAGTCACTTAGCCTGACTATCTCTGATGCACCATGAATTTAAATGTACTCAGATACTTTGGTAATTGAACCAATATCAATGCATCACCGTTTTAGTAATAAGAAACAACAGCTGGGAGAACAGTGGAAGGAAAAACATGTCATAAGACATATTTGATCTCACTGGAGAAATAAGACTTCAGCAATTTGCAAGTGAAATTTAGTTCTATGATTCAGGCTTTATTATTTCATAGTAAAAAAGAAATTAGCAAGCAAAAGGCCTAATAGGTTCTTTAGCCTAACTAGCACTGGTGCAGAAAATACTCCTGATAATATATTCATTGGTATTCATTCCATATTTTCAGCTGTATACAGGCTTCCAGTGAAAGAACCTTTGTCTATTTACTTCAAAGTCATTTCCATAACTCTAAGTAAGCATTATAGTTCTGGTATTCAAATCCCTCTTTTCCTACCTTTTTACCATTAATTCTGTTGGCATCTCTCCCCTAACCCCCTTGTTTTAAAGGACTTCATTTGGTGGAGAATAGAAATGGTTACAGAATCCTATCTTGTTTGTGACTCAGCACTCACTTAGATTGTTTTTTTTTTCCTTGTGCTTATATTTATATAAAATAGCTTTGAATGTATGGGGATACACTGGGTGATTTTTTTTAACTATTAGAAAACCAAAAACAATCACTGAAAAATTTTTTAAAGTAATAATGGCTGCTGACACAAATAGATAGAAGTGGGGTTAAAAAAAAAACCCACAAAAAACAGTTAAAACATGTAGCCTAATGGAAATTGCACTGAATACCAGTTTCTTATCTTCAGTTTTATTAAACTAACGACTAAGTTTTTCACCCTCGAACATTTCATTCAACAACCAACTTAAATTTAATAATGCAAATCAGGGTAGAACATCTTACCTATAAATGTAATGACTACAAACTGATTTCAAAACATCAATTACTAATGACTCAGTGGGGAAGTTTTACATTCAACTAGATATCATACAAACGTGGGTGACCCTAAATCAATAACTCAAGATATTTCCCAATTTCAAGATCACTCAAAGATAGGAAGGGATAACAGCAATGATGCAGCTAAAAAGCTACAAAATATTTCAGTTTTTATAACTTTGCTTAGATTCTTTGTAAGGGCAGTGCTTTTCTATGGACGAGGTCTTTCTGTTCTCCTCAGCCCAAATCAAAATGAATGCGAAGGTGCCCAATAGTTTCTAAAAGCTCTCTGAACATGGAGGGCTGGGGATGGAAAGATATGATGGGCTGTCTGAAGCCATACCCATCCATGAATGAAAATAGGTACATTTCTATACATATTCAGCAGTTAACCTCTTTTGCATCTTCTTTTGTTTTTTCTTTTCCTTTATTTCATTTCTATATTTCCTTATTTTTCTCCTTTTTAACCTCTCTTTCTTTTCATTAGAATTTACAAATCATATAAAGTTCCAACACTAGCCTACATTGGTATTTATTAACCACTGGATCCGTGTTAAATTCTACATAGGTAATATCTTATTAATATTCATATATCACATGATCCTCAACAGCAATTCTATGAAATAAATAGGCCTAATAACTCCATCTAGTAGAATAGAAAATAGGCCGGAGCCATAGTATAGCAGGTAGGGCATTTGCCTTGCACACCGCTGACTTAGGTTTTTTCCCTGTCATCCTATGTGGTTCCCAGAGTGCTGCCAGGAGTGATTCCTGAGTGCAGAGTCAGGAGAAACCCCTGAACATTACCAGGTGTGACCAAAGAGCGCTCTCTCCCCATCAAAAATAAAGATCAGATTCAGACTGGGTGTTATTCAAAGATCGTGCCACTTCCCTCACTCAGAAAGTAATAGAGCTACATTTTGAACCCCGGCAGTCTGATTTCATAGTTCAACATCTCAACCAGTAGGCATTAGTGCTTAGCCCAAGCTGGGAGTAACCTAAAATTATGAATAGCTAAGTCTTTAGACAATAAATATGAAAAAATGAAGAACTCAATTTCGTTTATTGTAAGGAAGAAAAAAAATTCTGAAAAAATGCTAATTTGAGGGGCTGGAGTGATAGCACAGCAGGTAGGGCGTTAGCCTTGCATGTGGCTGACCTGAGTTCAATTCCCAGCATCCCATACGATCCCCCAGCACCACCAGGAGTAATTCCTGAGTGCAGAGCCAGGAGTAACCCCTGTGCATCGCTGGGTGTGACTCAAAAAGGGAAAAAAAAGGGCTAATTTGAAAAATATAAGACTACCTGCTTACAATAAATTAAATTAATTTTTTTTATTTCTTTGAAGAATGACACTGGTATCTTGATATGTATTTTATTCCAGCTATATATTTGTTTAAGTAATATGACTATTGCACAGTGTTAATTTCTCCAATTAGCACAATGTCTCTTTTTTAGTTCTTGGTGTGTTCTACTTCTTTCTTTCTTTCTTTCTTTCTTTATTTATCTTTTTAATTCTTTTATTAAGTCACCATGTGGAAAGTTACAAAGCATTCAGGTTAAAGTCAGAGTTATACAATGCTTATACAAAAATTATAAATTAATATTTGATATAAATGACATGTCCTAGTGTTTAAAAGTAAGGAAAAAATTAAGAAAATAATCTAAATTTGGGACAAATGAAAGTAAAGAATATTCTGAGAACAAGGAAAGTTTATTTCATAGGGTGACTTTCACAGACACTAAATGCAGACTAATGTGCACATTTCGAATTTTCTCTAGGCAGCACAGATATGACAATGACTCTACTATAAGTTTTTGTATATAATTTCTACAATGGATAATAACATCTACTAATCTGATTTATCTGTAACTTAGTTTTTAGTTCTGGAAAATTAAAAGAAAATTCACTATTCCCTAAGAGGGCTGAGAGCTAATGACACTGCATCTCATAAGAAATTAACACTGCATATCACAAGAAATTAACACTTATTAACTACACAGAGGCTGAAATACCTATTTATGTTGTATAGTGGACACAGCAGTGAGCAATCATGTAAAATGCTGATACACTATAGAGTGAAGAAATGGAACAGATCCTAGAAACTCAGAACCTCGCCCTTTTGGTGGCGCTGTTGTTATGCAATAGAAAAAGACACTCAGACAAAATTTACTGCCATGGAGACATGATCAAGCCACTAGAAATTTTGGTGTGAGGGAGAGGAGTGAAGGCTAAATAAAAGAATAAGAGATAAGATAAGCCTGCCATGTTAAAAAGACAATATTTTTATGCTGTTATGTAAAATCTAAGAAAATGACAATAATACTGCAAGGTTAATTCAGACCATAAATAACTTGTCTGAGAACCTCACCATATGCTTGTAATTTTATTAAGTGCATTTTCCTCCAAATATTATGCTCTGGAAAGTGCCAGGATGATGGATGTATGTGATGAACCTCCAACCGCCACCCCCACCCCTACCCCAATCTCCCTCCCACCCCACCACGCACATACACACAAACAAGAAAAGGAGATGTATATGCTTGGTGTTAAGTAATGGGAATTCTTTACTTGAAGGAGTAATAGCATGGAGTCATCTGCTGACAGTTTAGCATGCACCTGCTTTTCTTGAATTTAGTTTAGAAATAGGTTAGGTGGGTTATTTCTTTCTAGTTAGAGGAAATAATTAAATACCAAAGTGATAAAATGATTAAAAATTATTTGTAAATCTCTGAGGGGGTCAGTCTGGATTCCAATGGTTAAGCTCACATCAAAACCAGCACAAGAGGACTTCTGCCCACTCTAAGAGCTCTGGCTATAAAAGAGGAAAATGTGCTAGAAATCTTTTCTGATCACTTGTAAGTGGTCCTTTGAGGAGAGCAATTTCAGTGGAGCAGGAGATTGCAGTTAGTGTGAACTTACATTGTTAGACACTGGGTCTATACCAAGAATCCATTTAATTCTCACTAGGCTGATATGAAGAGGGCTCCTTTTTTATTCCAATTTTAAAGGTGGGTGATTATGCCAGCAAATATATTTGTTCCTAGGTTGACTAATGTACAGGCTATACTCATCAAATGAAGCAGTGTCCATCACTATTTGATCGCCTTGTGAAATAACCCCTACTCCCTACAAACAGAGAGACATGGTTTTTTGCTACTGTCAGTCATAATCCCTCAGTAACATCAATTTTACTTAAGAATCTATTATAGGGCCTGGAGCAATAGTTTAGCCTTGCTCATGGCTGGCCCAGACTCAATCCCCAACATACTATATGGCTCCTTGAGCACTGCCAGGGGAGTGCAGAGCAGGGTAACCCCTGAGCATTGCTAGGTGTGGCTCAAAAGTTTTTTAAAAAAGTGTCAATTACAGGGCTGACAGAGAATGCAATGAGCTGAAGTACATGCTTTACATGCAGGGAAGCCCAGACTTAGTCCCTAGCACTGCAGAGGTCCCCAGAAGTGCCAGAAGTGACCTCTGAGCACTAAGATGGGAGTATCACAGGGTGTGAAATCCAAACAAAAAATATAAACCTATTATAATCCAATCTCAAGCTCCCTTTCCAAGGTTGCCTTGAGATTAGTTTATAAGAAAATCTTATGAGGGCTACTCTTAACAGAAGCCCTCCAAAATTGATTACTTGTAGCCTGGTTTTTGCAGAAGTTGTAAAGTATTGTTTTAATTGAATTTGGTTCTAAGTTAGAAACTTTGAAAAATTTGTCTGTCAGAGGCCAATGGATTTCTGACTAGGCTTGATTTATTTAGCAAGAGATGCCTACAAAAGCCAATTTGCTATAAGAAATATGGTTACATTTAATTACACTTTTAAATGACTAATTTATTATATCTAAACACCTTTTAAAGAATACATATTACACTGAGCTGTTCAGATGCTGAGGAAAGCCAAGGAAGTCAAAGCTTGTAGTAAACATGATAGGTCTTGCTAGAGATTTCATTTCTCTCTGTATGGGTGTTCTGGTTGAGACTGCAATGTGTGTGTGCAGTCATCAGGTGAGGATGCCACACTGAATGTATCCTACCTACACTTGTTTTTATGATCAGCCAACAGGTGTTGTCTAAAGGGAGCTTTTTCTTTTGGGATATATTTAATATCCATTCATAGATTCTTGTATGCAAAATATAACCTTGGCTCATTCAGGACTTATGTAAGTGAAGCAAAGCTATCGCTTATTTTGGAATTTTGATGAAGGTTTCCATTTAAGAGTAAAAAAAGGGGAAGCTCTTCACGTTGATTCATTCAAACCACCAATAATTGAGGGGGGCCCCAGTCAGGTTTGCGCTGGGCATAGACTTGACTTTCAGGAGCTCAAGAGTTGTGACAATAGTTACATGATGTAGTGAGTGCAGTAGGATGATAATGGGACTCACAGAAAAGAACAAATACTTCTGTGCAGGTTAGTAGAGGATAGGGCAGATTTCAGGGAAACAAGGAGTGTTCTAGTAGGTAGGATGAATGGGAAGGGGAGTGGTCTGTAGGCAGAGGAAAGAGCATGAGCGACAGCATAACCCGAATGAACGTGATGGACAAGCTGTACAGGTTAACGGAAGTACAAAGTAATTCTGAGTGAAGGGTATAGGACAGGCAGTGATAGTGAGACAAGGAAAAACTCATGTCAAGTCCCATTTGAGCTGATGGAGGAATGACTCTTGCAAGAGGTTTTCTCTGGGAGGTTTGGGAGATAGCTCTAAAAACTCGAGTGTCTGCCTGGCATGCTCAAGTCCCTGTGTTTGATTCCGGGCACTAGGTAAGCCCAGAGAACCACCAGAATTGCTTGCTCTGTTGACTTCCAAGCATTGCTGGGCCTGAGCACCACAGCATGCTGGGTCCCAGCACTGAGCTGTCTGGCTCAAGCTGTTGGGCTGAGTGGCCTCAGGGATCCCTCTGCACTGCTTTGGAGGGCGTGCCCTCACAACCTTGTTAAGGGAGAGATTCTATCCTCACTTCCAGACTTAATCTTGTTCCTTGGAGCTCAAAATTCTTCCCCCTTCTTTCCACATGGTGAACTGCACTAATTCTTGAACTCCTGCTTACCAATATCCTTCTCTGTGAAAGCATCTCTGAAACTAACACTATGAAACTAACAGAAGGAATTGCTGATCTCATGTGCTCCCATACACTTTTTTTTCTAGTATTACCTACCACTCTGGGTTATAGGGAGCAGTCTACTATCTGTTTCTCTTCTAAACAGTGAACATCTAAAGGCTGGGCAAAGCTTTTATATCCCCAGCATACTCAACATACTGTACCACTCAAAAATGTGTGGAATATGTATAAGAGAGACAATTTAGGTGGTGGTGAATTATCATGGAGATAGCCATGGCTCAAGAAGCAGGAAGGAATGAGGTCTGGAGCAGGACATAAAGCTTTGCAGATAATGCTTATGGAATAATCAGGTGTAAGGCACAAGGAAATTCAGAGTGTCTTTAAAGAATTAGGGCTGGGGCTAAAGCATGGAGTGAAAGGTACTGATAAGAGACAAGGCAGGTACGTGAGTGCCAGTGTGGTGTCACTCAACGAGAGAGAAGAAAAGCAGGATATCATTGTGAAAAAGCTACAAGTGCTTTCATTTCTTCATTTTCATGGACTCAGTACCACTTCTAAAGAGAAGGGCATGAGCTCTCAGAAAGATCATAACGGTTCTTGCAAATTGCTCCATTTAAACTCTATATGAGCAACTAGATGCAGAGTTCATTAAGGAATACAATTTTCACTCGCTGATAGTTCCAATATTAGAATAGATGGAATTTGATGCAATAATAAACATACTTTATGAATACCAAAGGTAGGTTTTTCAATTATTTTCTCTGTCTAAAAAATAGACTGCTTTTCAATTTCTCATTTGGCCAAATAGGGGGTTTATTAAATTCATCAACAACACTGTTATTTTTGACTGTCTACTTCTAGAGTGGTGTATTTGTCAAGCACAGGACTGCAATCTTGGGCTGGTGGCATAGTGCAGTAGGGGGAATAGCACTTGTCTTGCATTGTGAGGCTCTGGGTTTGAACCTTAGCACCCCAGAAAATGAAAAAGGACTCACGTCTTTGGCTGAACAAGATAGTGATGAGAAAATGGGCAACCAGAATGTAGTCTTTCCAGATCATAAGTAAACATCCCTCAGTTTGCCCCTTTATAATGCTTATCTCCCAGCTACTTCATGACAGAATGAGCTCTTACAGAAGGCCACTGTTCTCTCTCTTACTTATAGTTTAAATGATTGCTGAGGAATATTTCATAAGAGGGGCAATGTTTCAATTTCACTGCAAATTGCACTGACAAAATCTACCACTTACTCTACGATCTTAGCTTTGGTTATAAGGATACTCCAAATACAACTGGCACTCAGGGATTTTCTTCTTCTGGATAGACAGATGCTCGTTGGCATCAAAGCTGCTGGACTACCGGCCATAGAGGCAGTCTTGAGGAGTGGTGGGAGAGAAACTGGGGACGTTGGTGGAGGGAAATGTACATTGGTGAAGGGACAACACTGTATGACTGAAACCCAGTGACAACTTTTTAACTATGTATCTCATGGTAAAGATGAGTGAATATAATCAAGTATGGCATACAGACACAGTGGCATGCTATGCAGCCACAAGGAACAATGAAATCAGGCGATTTGCTGCAACTTGGATGGAACTAGAGGATGTATCAAGGAAAGTGAGTCAGAAGGACAAATACTCGATGATCTTATTTATCTGTGTTATATAAAAAAATCTGAAGGTTGAAGATCTCCGGAACCCAGCCACAGCCATGCTCAAGGCCCCTCTCCACACGTTTGGACAAGCCTCACACATGAAGGAACCGGCAGAGGAACCCAGGTGTGCAGGACCTGGGGCTGAGATCTCCAAGGCTGCTTAGATCGGACTGGGCCTCTTCCACCCAGATTCCCCATTTTCCAGTAGCTAGGCAGTCACACCCAGAAATTCCGCCCCCCCCCCCCCCCACCACCGTGTAATCACATCAACAGCCAACATCCAGAGACTATAAAACCAAGCTCCCGGAAGCGAGACATCTGATAGCCTAGTCCTCACTCATCGAGAACCTGGCAAGCTACCAAGAGTTTACTGTCCACACAGGAGAGCCTGGCAAGCTCCCCATCACGTATTCATATGCCAAATACAGTAACAATGATGGGTCTCATTCCCCTGGCCCTGAAGAGCCTCTAATGAGGCACCGTTGGGAAGGAAGAGTAAAGAGAGGCTGCTAAAATCTCAAGGCTAGGATGAATGGAGACGTTACTGGGCCTGCTCGAGCAAATTGTTGATCAACGGGATGACAGTATATACATACCTCTCGGAGAGCCCGGCAAGCTACTGAGAGTATCTCGCCAACATGGGTAGAGCCTGGCAAGCTATCCGTGGTGTATTCGATATGCCAAAAACAGTAACAATAGGTATCATTTCCCTGATCCTGAAAGTGCCTCTAATCATTGGGAAAGACGAGTAAGGAGAGGCTGCTAAAATCTCAGGGTTGAAAGGAATAGAGACATTACTGGTGCCTGCTCAAGTAAATCGACAAACAACGGGATGACAGTGATACAGTGGTACAGTGATACAGTGATCTCTTGGTAATTCAATTAAAAAACAGAGAGAGAAAAAGGAAATTTTTAAAAAAGCTGCTTCGGGTGTTTCATGATTATGTATGCTTGATTGTTTAGATTAATGATAGTATAACTAAGGAAATAGACATCTGGAGGGTAGGCAAGGACACTTAAAAAAACTGACATCTTCCCATCCCCATTTTTTCTTAAGAGTAAATTTGAATTCCTCCTCCAAGAAGACTTACAAATCCTCTCTGTAGTAGAAATCCCACCTTCCTCTGCAGGGTGATAGCACTCTGAATTAAGTCACATATCAAGCACTCACCATGTCGTGGTGGTTAGGAGCCTAGACTTAGAAGTCAGACCAAGTTGGTTTGACTCACTTTTTGCAAGCCCTCAATTTTAACATCTGGAAATAGGAAATGAATAGTGTTTACCACATAAAATAGCAGTTAAGTAGTTAACAGGTCAGAGACATGGGGGAAAAATGGCTTAAAAAAAACTAAAAGAACAATGGGATGAAGCTACCATCTGTGGGATTATGAGTGAACACTGCTAACTCCTACCCAGGTGGGACTAGAGCAGCACCACGGACACCTCGACTGGTTTGGGTAGCTGGTCTGGGCCCTTTGCAGGCACGGCCCGACTTGCGTAGGGAAGGATTTGGTGCAGGGAGTCGCTGTTCTGAGAAACAGGACATGGCCTGAAAGGAAGCCACCACCTCACCAGTCACACTCCTCAAATCTGTCGGGAGTTTGATGCTAGACTACAAGAGGATGCACCTCTGTAGCAGACCAGCTCTCTCAGTGCGATCTACAGAGAGTCAGCCGTCAACTCAGCACACGATATAAAAGAGAGGAAAAATATCGAAAGAAAACCACAAAACTAATAATTAAATGCTTGATTCAATTTAATTAAACAACTAAATACATAACAGACATTTCCTTTCTATAGTTCAAAGGTTGTATTTACTGCTGGACTAAAGTTATGAATATTTTATTTTATTTGGGGGTAGGCACACTTAGCTGTTGGATAACATTGGTTTATCTGGGTTTCCTTGCTGCAGGGAGCTTTGGTTTATTGAGTAGTACCCATCACAGTGCTCCCTAGGCACTTCCATTCCTCTGTGTTTGTCTTTAACTTCTCCTTCCTAACCCGGGCAGGGTCCTTATCCAGTTGTTTCTCTTTGGATCATGACAGAATTTACCCATGACCATGCTCTTAACTTACTGTTAAGTTTAATGGCACTTGGCCTGTCCTGTTTCGATGCTAGTGTAGGTTACAGCTTGCCCTGAGTCTATCCAATTCCTTCATCAGGACCCTCCTTTTGGGGTGCTATGAATTAAGGGCTACCGAGGCTTAAGTCTAGTAAATATGAAGATGCCCAGGAATAAATATTATTTGGAGTGAATTAACTCCCAAGTTATAAAAGCGTAGCATTAATTGTCTACCTGTGTCTATATGAAAAGAACATTGCTCTAAAGTAAACTATGCAAAGGACATAAAGGAAAGAGAAAAGCAATATTTCACTTACATATACAAAATCCAGAGTCCTCAGAAGAATCTGACTTTACAAGTCACAGGGTTTGATTTGGGGAAATAAGTGATTAATGGATATGGGAAGCAGAGCACAAAAGAGAAGTTAAAGATAAACTCAGAAATGGGAGTTCCTCAGGAGCACTGTGATGCGTGTTACTCAATAAATCTAAGCTTCTTGCGGCAGGAGTAAAAGGACAAACCAATATTATCCAACACCTGGTGGTGCTCAGGGGTTACTCCTGGCACTGTGCTCAGGAATTACTCAAGGGACCATATGGGATGCCGGGGATCAAACCTGGGTTGGCTGCGTGCAAGGCAAGGATTCTACCCATTGTTCTACTGCTCCAGGTCTGTATATGATTTTACACTTGATCTGATAACAAATGTGACCATAAATGTTCCCTAGGTTGATGAGACTTAAAATATCTAAATATGCTAAAGAAAAGCATCTGTAATACTTTTACTATGCAATTGTATGATGTTTTTATGTGCTGCACCGAACTGCTAATGCTTTGTCTTTCTAAATAATGCCTAAAATCTTTGAGGATGGTATTATGGAGAGAGGAGTTAGGCATACAGTGGGAATATTCTGGGATTCACCACCAAACAGATGTGAACTCTTGGGCCTTGCCTTCAACTATTTCACCTGATAACAGGAAGACTATGATACTTGTTCCAAATCCTCTGCCAGGAATCCTCAACCATGAGGATGATGGGCTGGATTTGAAAGGCCTTAAACTGTATAAACAAATGAGAAATTTAAGTCTGAAGCATTTATAGTGCCTACCATGGCCCTTAGACACAGGAGGTCTCAATAAACATCTGGTGACTTCTACAGAAGATTGCTTCCTGCCCTCACCTTGGGAAATACTGTGCATATCTATTTTTTCTCTCTGTTTACTCATTCATTTAATGAACATTAATTTAAACATATTGAGCCACTTCTACATTATAGGCATATGCTAGAAACTGGGGATATAATGGGACACCCAGTTTGAGGAAAAATTACTTTTTTTCTTTCAACATATGGTTATCTATCTGTCTATCTTTATCACTGTTACATTATTTGAAGTAAAGAAATTTAAAGACAGACAAATAACCCCACACCTAAATAGAATGGGCTCTAAATATTTCTCCTGGAGAGTGTTCCCATTCTGGCACTAGTTTTCCCAGCAAGACTGGACTTCATTACATAGAAACGTACGCCTCCTTAAGGCAATAAACTGAGATTCAAAACTTCACAGGACTCACTGGTGGCAGGCAGGAGTTCCAAGTGGTTGTATCATCACTGCTGCTACTTATGCTGACATTGCAGTTGTCAACCTGGGATGCGCTCAGGCCATGAGAAGGCCCTGTGTCCTCTAGTTCTTCATTCTGCTGCCGCCGCAGGCTTGCCAGCATCTGCAACTCAGATTCACTCATCTGGCTGGGCTGATAATTTCTCCAGTCATATTCCTGACCAAGAGAGAAGAAAGTGAGAGGAAAAAGGTCACTTGACTTTTCTCAATTTTATGATATTCTAGCAAACGGTTCTCACCAGTAAAAACCTCTTCATTGGTTTTCCAAGGACAGAGGTCCAAATCTTTAACATGCCTTATTTAATGTTGCTTCCTGTCACCGCCACCTCACCCCCCCGCCCCACACACCCCTAACCTGTTCCTGATACCTCAGCCAAACTGTCCTTTGCTAAGGACCTCAAATGCATCATACTCAAAACGAGATACATTGGAGTTACTTAGCAAAGGAGGTGGAAGACCTGAAGTCACTATTAAAAAAAAAAACAGAGGCACAAGGGAAAAATATTCCATGCCATGGACTGGAAGAATTAACATCATTAAAATTATCATTCTACCAAATGCATTACACAGATTCAATTCAATCCCTATCCAAATCCCAATGTCACTGTTTAAGGATATAGAATAAATACTACTAAATTTGTATGGAATCAGGAAAATTTTCAAATAGTTTTTCTGGGAAAGCACCCTAAAAAAAATTCTGAGGAAAAATAAGAACTAGGCATTGCATTCCCTAACTTTAAACTATACTCTAAAGCTAAAACATGTGACACCAGAATAAATCAGGTCTTCAAATCAATGATATATAATTAAATGCCCAGATATAAACTTAGATGTATAGAGGGTTAATTTACAATGGAGGAGCTAGGTGCATTAAGTGGGAGAAAGAAATGGTGTGTGGAAAACTGATTAGTCACATACCTAAAAAAATAAAACTGGACCCTAATAATATACCATAGACAAAAGGAATTCAAAATGGATTAAAGACAGTAGTCCTGACTCAGTCCATAAAGTAAACAGAGAAAAACTTAGGCAGACGTCTCCAGGACATCGGCTTCAGAGGTATCTTCAATGATTGGATTTCATTGGTAAATATAAATGGTTTATCAAACAAAAAGTTTCTGCAATATAAGAGAAATAATGGCTATAATAAAAGGCACCTGCTGAACGAGAGAAAATATTTAACACTGTATATCTGAGAAGACACAAGAAGTGCTCACAAAACTCAAAAACAAAACCTATAACCTGTAAGCTCATGAAAAACTGGGGAGAGGAGCTGAATAGACACTTCCTCATATAATATATAGAGATGGCCAACAGGCATATGAAAAAGTGTTCATCATCACTGTTCATCAGGGAAATGTACATCAAAACAATGATGAGTTCTCACCTCACATTAGTAGAGTGGCCTATGGCAAACTTGGAACCACCAGTGTAGGCAGTGGGGTGAAATGAAAGAGAAATCCTATTTCACTGTAGTGGAATAATCATCTCATTTACTCTCAATGGAAAACAGACTAAAGAATAGTTAAAAAGTTAAAAATGTATCTACTGGGGATACTGGTGCTCGGAAATGTATATTGGTGAAGGGATGGGTGTTGGAACACTGTATGACTGAAACCTAATTATGAACAGTTTTGTAAAGATCTATTTCACAGTGATTCAATAATAATAAATATATATATTTTAAATGCAACTATTATATGATCTAGGAAGGAATTCCACTCCTTGGCATCTATACCAATAGCATAAAAACATAATTGAAAAGATACGCACACTAATGTTCACTGTAGAGCTGGTTATAGTAAAAAAGAAGTGTAGTAACTTTGTATCAAAAACAAAAATTAACATTATTATAAACCTTATTACCTCATAAAATAAAATGAGTAATGATGTACTGCTCCGCCCCTCTTGGAGAGCCTGGGGAGCTACCGAGAGTATCTTGCACCCATGGCAGAGCCTGGCAATCTACCCGTGGCATATTCAATATGCCAAAAAGGGTAACAACAAGTCTCACAATGAGACATTACTGGTGCCTGCTTGAGCAAATCAATGAGCAATGGGGTGACAGTGACAGTGACAATGATGTACTGATGTACATAACAAGAATCAACAGTACACTAAGTGAAAGAAGCTAAAGACAAAATGTCAGAGACTCTATTGCTCTTTCTATTAAATGTCTAGAAAAGGCAAATGTAGATTCGTGGAAATAAAATTTGATTTCCAAGGGTTGGGAGGAAAAGGAATTGGGGAGTGACTGCTAATGAGTATGAAGGGATTGAGTTTTGGGAAGGAAGTAAATGTTCCTCCCTAAAAGAAAATTAAATAGTGGTGATAGTATAAGATCTTGTCAATATGCCTACCATAAACTTCTAAGTATACTTTCAAAAGGTGAACCTTATGGTGTATGAATTACAGTTAATTTAAGAAAATTATTTAAGTTACTTAGCTGAAAACTAAATTATATGTTGCAAACAAGTGACTTTCTAACTTTTCACTTTGAATTTTCTGCTCATAAATAAGTGGGCAAAAAATTCTATTATATCATACATTATATATTTTATTATTCGACTTTGTAAAATTATTATCAATGCAAATATTTCAGAGAAAAATCTTAATTTTTATAAAATATTTGAAGAAAGATTTCATATATATTTATCATGACTGATTAAGCCATTTATTTATTTAACCTACCCATTTTGTGTCTGAGGAACAAACTTTTATGTGACAGGATGAAAAACTAGGGGAGAATGGGGCAGTATTTGTCAGAGGATCTAAGTGGGGTACAACCATTTACTTACGATATGTGAGTGGAAAAATTACTTAACTTCTCTTTGCCTGGATTTAGCTGTAAATGGAACCTTGATATATACCTCATGGAATTTCTGATGGACTAAATGAAATATGCTTATAGAATACTTAGCATAGTAGCTGACAAACAGTTACGTTACAGTTCTCTATATTTCACTTTCATCAGAAAATGTTTGAGTATGCACTTTCCAACATATGCATATTTATAAATTAAATAAAAATACAACTATATCAAAATACTATGTATGGTATAAAAATGTACAAAAAATAGAAATTAAATGGTTGAGATCGAAAAATGGAAATAGTTCAAATTTTCTTTCTGAATCAATGGTTTGCTTTTGGAATAAAACTTGAAGGGTGAGGGAATAAAACTTGAAGGGTGGGGTGAATGCATTTCCTCTTAGATCACTGAATCAGAAATCAATACATATGATTCTTCTCTCCTCTCATTTTCTCACATTCTGCCAACCTTTACTTTTTTTTCAGTTGTTTTTTGGGTCACACTTGGTGATGCTCAGGGCTTCCTTCCTGGTGGTGCATGGAGGACACTATGGGATTCTGGGGCTTGAATCTGGGTTAGTGCACGCAAGGCAAGAGCCTTAACTGCTGTACTATCATTCCAGCCTGCACCCTCCAATCCCACCCCGCTTCTTTCTTTTCTAAGTTAGAAACCAGGAGTGCAAAGAAATTAAGGCACCCTTCATTCTTCATGAAGTTTACAATCTAGAGAGACGTAATAGATATTACATCATATATTATAACATATCATGATAAGTACTACAGTAGTATGAGGGACTTATAGTACTTACAGTAAGTACTTATATTAAGTACTAAGCACTTAGTACTTACAGTACCAAGATGTCTGAGGGAAGCAAAATAAAAGTGACTACTGCACAGTAAAACTAGAGAAAGCCTCATAGGATTCAGAGGCAATATTTTGATAGTAACTAATTTGTTGACAAATGGAAGAGGAATAGGTGGCCTTAAGAGAGAGAAAACTCTTCAGCACTGACATTATTGAAGCAGAGGCTGGGGAAATATCTGGTTGGAATATTGTGGTAATCTCCAGTGGTAGCAGAGTCATAGACTGACTCAGTTTATTCCACCAATGCTTACTGAGACTTTATGTTCCAGGAATTTCTGGAACTAAGCTTGCTTAGGACGAAATATTTCCAAAATTTTATTTCATCAAACAGTAAAATGTATTCTGACAACACTCTGGAAAGAAGCTAAAAATTAGATGAGAGAAGCAACTTTCATCAGGGTCATGGACAGAGCAACTGGTGGTGGAGCCTGGTAATTAACTTAGTCTCCTGACACATTCTTCATGTGCAATCTTTAAAACCATTTCAAAATCACCAGAAAAGCTGAATCATTTTTTTTTAAAGAAAAGGTTTGCAATAAAGTCTTCACATTAAAGTGGACTCCAATACAAGATGCCATTTAAGTAAATTATGCAACTGCTGAGAGGCAAAGTGCCTTATGTAATTCTGTCTCAGAAAGGCTCAAAATGTTATGTATAACTCAATTTCATCTCAAAGTATCCTTATAGGAAATAGGGGAGACATTATCAATCAGATTTGTTTTAGGAATGAGGTAATGGGCTCAGACTATGCAATTCAGTTGTTCTTATATTCCTAGGTAAGTCCTTCATTTATGAGCTATTCAAGTCATTTATTTTTATAGATCTTCAGAACAGCAATGGGACCTAAGACAGTGAAGATACAAATACAAATGAACCATATCATCTGCCTTACAATTTAGCAGGGCAATTAAAAACTATAAAAATTGGCATATTGTAATGTAGCTTATATTGAGGAATAATATAAACAATCACAGAGTGTCTAGAGAATGAATAAAAGGTAAAATAATAGTTCCAGCACAATGATAAAACACAGGAATCCAAAACAACCAACAATCTAATCTCTCTTGAGATTTTAAGACAGCTATCTTAAAAGATCAGGCAAACATCTGTATTTAATTTTTTAAGTCTCAGATAAAATCTGTTCTACTGAACTATGGGTAATATTAGGCTAAATTTAAAATGGTGAAGCACAGGAAAAGCAAGGCATGACCAAGGAATAGGATCAGATCAAAAAACCTCATTCTAATATAATTGGGAAATGATTGGACCATTATTCTTATCCTGGAGCTAATAAAATTCCCAAGACTCTTTATGAATTAGGTTTTTATTGTGACTAACAGTCATGGCAATGGAACATCATAGTATAAATATACTTAATAAAAGGTTTACACAACAGTTCCTGAATCTTAGTATTCCTTATGTTATACCAAGACTCACAAACTTGTATTATGGTGGCTTTATAACTACATAATAAAAAACACGAGAAGAGGAAAATATGCCCAATAACAAGGCATTTAATAAAAGAGAGGTTATTTCCTGTAGGATCAATCCAGGCTTTCTGGAAGAAATAATCTGTACTCTCTGCCTTGAAGAAAGGTATTATGGCAGCATATTCTAACCACTGGCGAGGAAAACATGAGGGCTAAGCTGGAAGCATGGAGCTTATTTTTACAGAAGGTGGTAAAAAGACTAGAAATAACTTCACATTTTTTTCTATACATGAAATCAGTCGTACTGTTCTAAAGTGAAAAAAACAAACCAACCTAGAACTTAATCTAAACCTTATAAAACAGAATGGCTTCCACTTTATTTCCCTTGCTAAGTCCTAGTAACAATATTATATTCTATCAAACACATATTCCTAAAAGCTCCCAAATGAAAACTACTCACATATCCATTATCAGTACAGTGGATAAAAAAAAATGGTGTGACAGTCATAGAGTAGGACACATTAAGCAATAAAAAGCGGTAACAATTAAAACAGCATGGTACTGGAACAAAGGCAGAGCCACAGACCAATGGAACAGGGTGAAATATCCCTACACACAACCCCAAATGTATGATCATCTAATCTTTGATAAGGGAGCAAGAGATGTGAAGTGGAGCAAGGAAAGCCTCTTTAACAAATGGCGCTGGCACAACTGGACAACCACATGCAAAAGAATGGGCATAGACCTTGACCTGACACCATGTACAAAAGTCAGATCAAAATGGATTAAAGACCTCAACATCAGACCACAAACCATAAGGTACATTGAAGACAAGGTTGGTAAAACCCTCCATGATATTGACGATAAAGGTATCTTCAAAGATGACATGCAACTGGCCAACCAAGTGGAAACAGAGATAAACAAATGGGACTACATTAAACTAAAAAGCTTCTGCACCGCAAAAGATACAGTGACCAGAATACAAAGACAATATACAGAATGGGAAAGGATATTTACCCAATACCCACCAGATAAGGGGTTGATATCAAGGGTATATAAAGCACTGGTGGAACTCTACAAGAAGAAAACATCCAACCCCATCAGAAAATGGGCCGAAGAAATGAACAGAAACTTTACCAAGGAAGAAATACGAATGGCCAAAAGGCGCATGGAAAAGTGCTCTACATCACTAGTTATCAGGGAGATGCAGATCAAAATAACCATGAGATACCACCTCACACCACAGAGAATGGCACACATCCAAAAGAACAAAAGCAACCACTGTTGGAGAGGATGTGGAGAGAAAGGGACCCTTCTACACTGCTGGTGGGAATGCCGACTGGTTCAGCCCTTTTGGAAAACAATATGGACGCTTCTCAAAAATTAGAAATTGAGCTCCCATTTGACCCAGCAATACCACTGCTGGGAATATATCCCAGAGAAGCAAAAAAGTATAGTCGAAATGACATCTGCACTTATATGTTCATCGCAGCACTATTTACAATAGCCAGAATCTGGAAAAAAACCAGAGCGCCGTAGAACAGATGACTGGTTGAAGAAACTTTGGTACATCTATACAGTGGAATACTATGCAGCTGTTAGAAAAAATGAGGTCATGAACTTTGCATATAAGTGGATCAGCATGGAAAGTATGACGCTAAGTGAAATGAGTCAGAAAGAGAGACAGACATAGAAAGATTACACTCATCTGTGGAATATAGAATAACAGAGTAGGAGACTAACACCCAAGAATAGTAGAAATAAGTACCAGGAGGTGGATTCCATGGCTTGGAAGCTGGCCTCCCATTTTGGGGAGAGGGCAACTCAGATAGAGAAGGGAACACCAAGTAAAATGTGGCTGGAGGCCACGTGGGGGAAGGGTGATATGTGCTGAATGTAGACTAGAGACTGAACACAATGGCCACTCAACACCTTTATTGCAAACCACAACACCTAATTAGAGAGAGAGAACAAAAGGGAATACCCTGCCATAGTGGCAGGGTGGGGTAGGGGGAGATGGGATTGGGGGTGGGTGGGAGAGAGGCTGGGTTTATTTGTGGTGGAGAATGGGCACTGGTGAAGGGATGGGCTCTCGAACTTTGTATGAGGGAAACATGAGCACAGAAATGTATAAATCTGTAAATGTACCCTCATGGTGATTCACTAATTAAAAAATAAATAAATTAAAAAAAAGAGTGGTATGTTTGAGCTGCTTGCAGCATTGGGACGAGAGGGTGCTCTCGGGAAGGTGGGCGGCTCTATCCCCACTCTCCACTGAGATGTGATCCCAGGGGCCGCACGTGTGTGGCCTCACCGCAGCTGCACCAGCATGATTCCAGAGGCCAGCTAAACTACTTTTGATACTGGCAGCTCCTTGCAAAATGTCTCCAGACTGAGAACTAAGCCTCAGCCCTATGCCTGCCCAGGAAGGGAAAGGCTTTTCTCTCTTGCCTTTTCCTTGCGGAGGGTGGGGTGGGGAGAAGGGCGTGGCGACCGCCATATTATGAGGACCACAGATGAGAGGTACAGCTGCTTGCAGCATTGGGACGCGAGGGTGCTCTCGGAAAGGTGGGCGGCACCGGCCCGGCTCTCTGCCAAGATGTGACTACTAATGAGAGATACAAGCTTGCAATGATCCAATTTCTGGAAGAAATTTCCCTGGACTTAGTTGCTAAAATATAGAAATCCAAAACCGTGCGGCTGCGACCTCATACCTCTTCACAACCGGTCTGACTCTAGTGGGGAACTCCTAACAATAATAGTGAGTTTTTTTTTGTTGAAATATTGAATGTAACCAAAGTAAAGAGAAAGTAAAGTAAAATTTATCAGTTACACAGGCGGGGGGCGATGGGAGGTATACTGGGTTTTTTTTTGGTGGTGGAATATGTGCACTGGTGAAGGGATGTTGTTTCAGCATTGTATAACTGAGACTTAAGCCTGATAGCATTATTTTCCACATGGTGATTTAATAAAAAAAAAAGAGTGGTATGTTGACCTTACAATTAAAATGCTAAGTGAGAGAAACTAGACATAAAAGACTCCATGGTAAAACTAGTCTGAGAGCTGAAGAGAAGCTGTGAAGAGAAAATGACAGGAAGAGAAAGAATCACAGTGAGGTTTTCCTGGGTGCTGGTATTATTCTTTCTAGGTCCAGATGATGTTCCCGTGGATTTGTTTAGCTTGTGTGAAAATTGTCAAAGTAAATATTTATAATTTGCACTATAATATGCACTATAGCAGAGTTCTCTGGGAGTAACAATGGTAAATAAGTCTAATACTGAAGATTTCTTAGGAAGTGATTAATTGTCGACCATTGGCACTTCCCTCTGAATTGTTTTAGTGGGGAACTAACAAAAGCATTTTGTAAACTTAGCTGGGGAGTCAGTATCACTGGCAGTTTTAAATTTGTATTTATTATTAAAAGTTCTGAAGATGTAATTTAAAAAGTTTGAAGCTTAAAAAAAAATCCCAACAACACAGCAAGAAAATAGCATAAGTCCAATTTCCAAAGCTAATCTTAAGATTTCAATTACATTTTTTTTTTTTTTGCTTTTTGGGTCACACCCGGCGATGCACAGGGGTCACTCCTGGCTCATGTACTCAGGAATCACCCCTGGCGGTGCTCAGGGGACCATATGGGATGCTGGGATTCGAACCCGGGTCGGCCGCGTGCAAGACAAACGCCCTACCCACTGTGCTATCACTCCAGCCCCTCAATGACATTTTAATTTGATTGACTCTATTGCTATTTGCAGAAAGTGCTTAATTTTTTCACTTATAGTTTACTTATTTATCTTTTGCTTTTTGTTATGATTCTGGGGTTCAAACCAAGGACTCATGCATGCAAAGCAGGCCTCTATCAATGAGTCATATTTCCAATTATGACAATTCATAAGAGCAAATAACAGTAAATTAGTGTTCCAGGTACCTATTCATCAACTAGCATCTTTCAAGACTTGTTTAAAAATTTCTGAAAAAAAAAAAAGCAAAAATAAATAAATAAATAAAAATAAAAATTTCTGAGCTATATATCACACATAAGGGTTGCCCTCATATGTGGGGGATGCAGGGACACTAACTCTAAGAATGTAAAGAAGATAGTAGCCATCTATGACACATACTTGAACATTTCACTCATTCACAATTTATGATAGGTTTTAGGATGTCTCTTTGCCATGCACCGAGGTAAAAATGTAAAGACTAAGCCAAAGTATAACCTGGAAAACTCTGTTAAGTACAGTGGATGCTATATGAACTTACTCATGAACCAGGAGTCAGGCTAAAAAAAACCAACAGGTGAGAATCTAGATTGTGCTCTTTTTTTTCCTTTTTTTTTTCTTTTTGGGTCACACCCAGCGATGCTCAGGGGGCCACATGGGATGCTGGGGTTGAACCCGGGTGAGCCACGTGCAAGGAAAATGTCCTATCTCCTGTACTATTGCTCCGGCCCTTAGATAGTACTTTAATGTCAGAATCAGTTATGTGGACATAGGAGTAACAGAACTAGGATGTCTGTTACAAACATTTCAATCATGTGATCGAAAAATAGTGCAACTGGCTCAATCCATCCATCCTGCACTATCTATACATGCTAAATCCTTAACAATGTCTCTAGTAGAGATTTCTTGAGTAATTAAACGCAAAATGCCAAAATTACTTATAAAGAGATAACATTCTCTCTGATATCTGTGCCTTGGCAGAATCTTATGTCCCCATGTCAGGCTGTCTTCACTGGGGCCCCCTCAGAGGGGTGGGTGGGTTGAGTTTCTCTCCCCACCTCAAGCAGAGCTCCAACAGCTAAAAACCTCCAGAACCCAGCCACAGCCATGCTCAAGGTCACTCTCCACACACTTGGACGAGCCTCACCCATGAAGGAACCGAAAGAGGAACCCAGGTATGCAGGACCTGTGGCTGAGATCTTCAAGCCTGCTCAGATCACGACTGGACCTTCTCCATCCTGATCCCCCGTTTTCTAGTAGCTTGGCAGTCGCACTCACCAACTCCCCCTATGTAATTTTTTACATGTAAAAAAATTACATTAATTACATTAATTACATGTAATTACATGTAATCTCATCAATGGTCAAGATCAGAGACTATAAAACAAAGCTCCTGGAAGAGAGCTACACATTTTTTCCTGGAACGCCCTCTCCCCCATTATCCCCCACACGGCAAAGCCTGGCAATCAACCTGTGACGTATTTGATAAGCCAAAAACAGTAACAACAATGTGATTTTTGTGTTCCTGGAGCGAGCAGATGTCATTGGGCTACACTAGCATGCGACAGGAACAAATGAAGATATTACTGTCACCCGCTCGACTAAATCGATGAACAACGGGATGACAGTGACACAGTGATACAGTGATCTGTGACTTTATTTCTCAGACACGAAAGACCTTTTTTAAAAAAGTTTTTCTTTTGTTTTCTTTCATTCTCCTATAGTTTGACATCTGTCTTGAATATTCAAATATTTGGATTTCTACTTTCAGCATGTTTCTTTTATGAACTGTTGTTCTGAAGTTACTATGACACTTTTGTGTAAGGTTCCACACTTATAACCAACTGAGTGGATTGATCTTGAACTCATTCTAATGGTCTATATTTTTACTCTTCTCATTCTGCCACTCCATATATTATTGGTGTTTTGTTGATTTGAGGTGGGATTTACGTTTCTTTTACAGGAGACCTTTAATTACTTTTTGAAAGATTGGCTTGGGTGGTGATGGATTGCTTTAATTTTTGTTTGTCTGTAAAGCTGATTATCCCTTCTTCAACTCTGAGTGATAATCTAGCAGGGCAGAGTATTTTTAGGTGAAAATCTTTTTCTTTCAAAATACTTCAAATACATTGCACTGTTCCTTTCTTTCCTATAAGATTTCCATAGTTTTATAAAGGAGGCAGAGGGTGTTTCCCTTGTACACAGTTGATTTTTCCCTAGATATTTTTTATATTTTTCCTTATTTTTGGTTTTAAAATATATGTCTTGGTGAGCATTTATTTGGGATTATTTTGTTTGGAGTTCCTTCTGCCTTTTGTATTCACATATCTACTAGTTGCTTCTGTATGAATTTATATTATAATAATTTAGTCTAAATTTTATATAATTCAATATACTAATGTAATAATTATCAGCTATTTTTTCCTATTAAGTTTTTTATCCCTTTATTTTTTGCATCTCCTTCTGGGGTCCTTCATAATATGGCTATAATCAAAGATGTTCTTTGTTATCCTCAAAGATAAACTCCCTCTGAAAAATAAGCTAACTAAAAAACAAATAACAAAATGGCAATAAATACTTAACTTTTAGTAATTATCCTAAATGTCAATAATATGAAATCTCCAGTTAGAAAACACTAAGTGGCTGAAAAAATTAAAGAATACAAAAATAAAGAACACAAAATCTATCTTTTTCTGTTGCTACAGGAAAATCAACTCCATAAACAAATATGGGCTCAAAATAAAAAACTGGAAGGCAATCATAGCAAATGGTAATACAAAACAGGTAGATATAGCCACATTGAAATGAGATGAAATAGATCTCCAGTTTGAAAAGGTAATATCAGTGGACATTTTATAAAGATCAAAAGCTTAATAAAGCATTAATATATTTTACTTAATAATATATATGCATCACATCAAATGATGGAGTACCAAAATATACAAATAAAGTACTAACAGAACTAAAAAGTGACATAGACAGCAATATATTAGGGATTTTAACACTTCACTTAATGCATGGGAAAATCAATCAGACAGAGAATGATGAAACATAGAAATAATGCCTTAACTGACAAATTAGACCAGATGGGATCAACAGATATTTAAAAAGAATTCCACTAATAACAGAGTAGACAGTTACATTTTTCTTAAGTGTACATGGAACAATCTCAAGTATTGACTAAATTTGGGGACATGAAGATTGAAATTATACCAAAAATGTTTTTCCAAGTCACAATGCTGACTAAAAGCTAACTAACCATAAAAACTAAATTAGAAAAACACTTAAACACACAGAGACTAAACAAAATGTTTCTCCATAATCACTGAATTAGTGAAAAAGTAATAGCAGTAACTAAAATATACCTGAGAACAAATGAAAGTTAGGAGAACATATCAGAACTTAGGAGATAGAGATATAAATTTTCTGTTCTCTATTGGATGATCATGACTGTCCTATTAATTGCTTATAGCCTTATAAATAGCACTGTCATCCCGTTGCTCATTGATTTGCTCGAGTGGGCACCAGTAACACCTCCGTTGTGAGACTTGTTACTGTTTTTGGCATACTGAACACAACCAGGGTAGCTTGCTAGGCGCTGCCGTTCGGGCGGGATACTCTCGATAGCTTGCCGCGCTCACTGAGAGGGACAGAGGAATTGAACCCGGGTTGGCTATGAGCAAGGCAAACGCCCTACCCGCTGTGCTATCTCTCTAGTCCATCGTCACTGTGGAGAGGAATGAATTTACTTGCGACCTTTGGAAGTTTTACTATTTAAGTCAGGCAGCATAAAGAGCAGACACGATTTTTGTCCGTTTTTCATCTTCGGCAAGAAGCAGAGAAGAGTGAGTTCACTGTGTATCTGGGGTGATGTTTGTGACTAGTCTCTACTGTCCTAAGAAGGAGGCCATAGGGTCATCTGGCCTCTGGAGTTTTATTCTGTAAGCCTCCATTTCTTCCTCTGTGCGCTCCCGGGTTTCATAGATACTATTGTACGGCCGCTTCCTCTCATCGATCTGCACGATCTCCTTGACATGAGGAAGGCGGACCTCCTTGGCATTCAGAGCCTTCTTCAGTTTTTCGTGTTGATTTTCTTTATCATCACTGTCTGAACTATTCTTTCAATGCATCTTCTTCTTTTTCTCTTCTTTTAGTTTTTCCTGATGTATCTCCATAGGGGTTTGAGGCTTTTTCACTGATTCTTCTTCAGCTGTATCATTTAGAATATGTTCCTCTGAATTGGCAATCTCCTTCTCAGCCTCTCCAGTACAGTAGGAATATTTGAACAAGGGGTGACAACACTTGTATCCCCATCTGCCATCTTTCCAGTAAGATCCCCAAATATGAGTGTGGTTGTGGATCTTCACATCCTCCTTGTACTTGGAGCAGGCGACAGCACGTTCTTGCCTTTTGACGGTCCCATGTCTTGAGTATTCCACACAGTCTTTGGATTGAGCTAAGAGTAGTTCTGCTGGAGGGGCATTCAGATGTTCTTGGACACCATACTTCTCTAAGATGCTTAATTTCCGCTGCTCTTTGAAGTCTTCTTTTTTTACTTATAAATAGTCTTCTGCCTTATAAGTAGTAGTTTAAAATATAATTTAAAGAATAAGGAGTAAACAACTTCTGAAACTCTTTGTAGAAATGAAAATGGTAGAGGTAAATCTGCTGATGTTTCTCGAGTGAGAAGATAATAAGTTCGAATTACTTAAAAATATAATACAGGACCACAAAGATAGTACAGGGGTTAAGGTGCTTGCTTGGCATGCAACCACCCCTGGTGATTCTGTCATTGGCACATTTGTTCCTCACAGCCCTTCTAGGAGTAAGCACTGAGAACAGAGGAGGTATAAAACATTGGGTGTGGCACCAAATAAAATAAATATAAAGCAGTTTTGAATACAATAAAAACAGATAGACCAACATTTGTGCATGCTCCTGCACACTATGGTTCAGATGTTTAAGTGGAAATAAAAGTTAATTAACCACATGATTAAAGAACTTTTTCAGTGGCTTTGGCACAAACTCCCAGTTCTGATACTTAGTTGTATCAAAATCATACTTAGATACTGTCTTGTCACTTAGTTGTTGAGAAGAGGTTTAAAGCCTCTTCTAAAGAATATACAAGGATAGAGAGAGACTGAAGAGAAAGTATGAAACAACTTGTAGAGGACCTGGCATGTGGCCAGTATTCTAAATACTTAAAATCACAAACAAGCTTTTTAATCTAAGATCTCAGATCTCAGTTTATTTAGAAAATACTGTCAGCCTAGAGCCTCTTACATATAAAGTAGAAAAATGGGAAGCATGACTTGTTCTTATTTAAAACTAGGGAAAGCAAGACATCAAATAAGATGGATTTCTTCAATAAACATTTGACTAATATGAAGCTAACATTAGCATTAGAATATTGGAGAAATGACAGTGAAATGTTACAGTGTGTTGGCTAAACAAACAATGTATTTTCATTGATTCTATTTATGAAAGTCTCTAAAAGTTTGTGAAATAGTTCTATCTACAATTTCTGAAGCTTTTGAGAATCTGAAATTATTCCTCTTCCTAAGAGTAACTGCTATGTTGTTCACAAATTTAATTGCTCAGTAATGCAGGTAACAGGGAGCCTGAGCAACAGTACAGCGTGTAGGGGCCTTGTGTTGAATATGGTGCCCTACCTTCCCCACTCTGTTTGATCCCTGGCATCCCAACAGACATCTAAGCTCTTCAGGAATAATACCTGAGTGCAGAGCCTGGTGTAAGAGCAGAGCACAGTAGAGTATGGCTCATAAACAAAAAGAAATACAGATTATAAAATGCTCTAATAATAATCCATTTTTAATTGCTTAATTCCATTTAAAATTTATTTTCAGATGCTTGTACTCTACACCATTTTTTATTTCATCAACAATGAAATTACACACTCTGTGGTAGTAGCAGGAGTTCAGACAGAAACATATTCAAAAAGAAGGTGGAGGACTAGGAGCAAAGTATAGCTGAGAATTAATTCAGATACTTTCACTAGCAGCATAAATTTTAGCCATCAAATTCTATACCATTAGCAATATTTCCAGAAGTACTTTGACAGATAAAACTGAAATTATGACATTTCTTTCTCAGACATGAGTGCAGTTTTGACAAAAAAATCAACTTCTTTTCCCTGATGATTATTAATTGGTAGGAGGGTCCAATTCAAGAAACAGAGCATTATTACCTAAGTTCAAGTCATCCACCAATCATAAAGGTATATCTGTGCATGTGTACATAATAGGTGCATGGAGTGGTCTCTGGGGAATGACTGGAGATATACCGTATACTGCTTCTAATAATTTTCTCTTTTTAATATATGACTGAGAAATAAGCAACTTGTTTCCTGAAAGAAATGATCCATTAATTCATAGTTCAGTGAAATTAAAAAAAAACCCAACCAACAAATTGTAATCAATGATAAGTTGAAGAAGATAAAAAGAAAGTTCCATTCACTTCTGAAGGGAATGGTTAGTTAAACCCCTATTGAAAACAGCATGGAAGTTTTTTTGAAAAGTAAAAATAGAGCTATCATACAGCCAGCAATTCTATTTTTCAGTGACTACTCCCAGGACACAAAAACACTCATTCAAAAAGACATATGCACACCATTATTCATTGAGGCACTCAGCACAATAGCTAAGATACAGAATTAACATAGGTGACCAATGACAGATAAATGGATATTGAAAATATGTCATATATGCACAATGGAATACTATACAACTTCAAGGAATGATGAAATTATGCATTTTGCTCTACCTTGGACGGAAATGGAGGATTACCATGTTATGTAAAGTGAGTCAGAAGGACAAGTACCAGATGGCCTAATTTATATGTGGTGTACAGAAGGATAAGAGGAGGAGGGAAATCAGGGTATCAAAGAAGGGAGTGTCCGGATTACTTCTGATTCTGGAGCAAAGAAGCGGGAAGGATAGGGAAAGAAAGAAACAGGGATAAGAGGAGAGGGATGGGAGGTTATAGGGGTAGGGCTCATGGGCCATGAGTACATTGGTAGGAGAGAGGTATAGTATATGTTTATATCTAAACTACAGAATCAATGACACTGTAAGTATGATATCCAAATGACAATAAAATTTTAAAAAATGTGTCTGTCAAGGAGGCAGTCTAGGTGGGTGGGAGGAAAACTGGAGATAGTGGTGGAGGGAAGGGGGCACTGGTTGTGGGATTGATGTTGAAAACTGTATGCCTGAAACTCAACTAAGATTAACTACGTAAATCATGGTGCCTCAATATCTAATAAAAATTTTAAAATAATGTATCTTCCTTGGGGCTGGAGCGATAGCACAGCAGGTAAAGCATTTGTTTTGCACACCACTGACCCGGGTTCGACTCCCAGCATCCCATATGCTCCCCTGAGCACTGTCAGGGGTTAAACCTGAGTGCAGAGCTAGAAGTAACCCCTGAGCATCACCGGGTATGACCCAAAAACCGATATTTATTCATTTATTAATGAATAAAAGTTAAAAAAATCTTCCTCTTTTTGTAGGTATATAAATTAAAAACTTAATAGAGTGAGTAATTATGTTGATACACTTTATTTATTTATTTTTGAAAAAGTCCACATTAGTGTTTATTATTCCTTAAAAATATTATTTTGATATATCTTAGGATTTTATTATTATTATTATTAAAATTTTTTTTATTATTGAATCACCATGTGGAAAATTACAATGTTTTCAGGCTTAAGTCTCAGTTACACAATGCTGAAACACATATTCCACCACCAAAAAACCCCAGTATACCTCCCATCCCTCCCCCCACCCACCTGTGTAACTGATAAATTTCCATGTTGATACATTTTAAAATTAACATAAAATAGATAAATACTGCAAGTATACAATTTAGCAAGAGTGAGGAGAGGAAAATTAAGACTCGGCAGCGAATCCCAGAAGGTAGCCGCTCGCTGGAGATCTGTCTGGACCCTGTACAGAGCCATTTTAACCGGGGCACCTCAGATGGAGCTAGTGTTCCCTCTCCACCCACTCCAGATGAATTCTCGGTGGCACATGCTTCCAGAAGAAAAACCTAAGTACACGGGATCAGGGACACATGGTGTCAGCAGAGATGGGCTCTCCCTTCCTGTCTCCCAGCCCGCTAGGGGTCCTGGCTGTCATGCCCACAAACTGCCTCTAGTGCATTAAAGGCCTTGATCCAGAAACTCACAAATGAATCTCAAAATGGATTAGCGTTCTACAGAGATGTCTCTGGACCCCAATCATTTACAATTTTAGAATTCCAGAAGTGAACTCTCATGATATTCATAATAAACAAGAGAAAATAATCTAACATCTGCCCCTGGCAGGCAGGCTTGAATGGTGGTGGAAAAATTCGAAATAATGGTGGTGGGATTGGTGTTGAAATACTGAATGTTATCAATTATTGTGAATAACTTTATGATAACAAAATTTTAAAAAAATTTAAGAAGAAAAAAACCAGAAAAAGCTGAATAGGCCTAAAAATGCTTGATTCTCAAAAGGATTTAGGCTTTATGTCATAAAAAATTATACTTCATTGTTTAAGTTCCTGCATTAATAAATAAAAGACTGCAATAAAACTCTGCAGATGCAACAAAATCACCTGAATAGGTATAGGAGCATTCAATATAAATGAAACATTAATTCATTATTGAAAAAGCATAAAACTGCTTTGTAATCTAGGATATGTCTAGGTGTTCTCTAGGTACTAATTCACAACCAATATATAAAATATATATTATTATTGATGAAGTAAACATAGAGATTTAATGAGAGTAAAGAATATGTCTGAGGTCACATAAATAGCAGCAAAGCGAGGACTCAAATTAAGGTCTATCTGATTTGAGTTGTTGCTCCAAATAATAGGATTTACTGTTCTTGACTTTCCATTTTCAAAGAATAAAAATGTAGATAGATTTGACAAAGATCTCTGCTTGGAGAAGGTCCTGAAGGTGATAAAAGGGGAGGCAATAATATCAGATGGTCTAGGGGATCATGAGGCTAGTTGTACACTTGTAGTGGAAACTTTTAAAGTATGAATTTATGCATTCACGTATCAATTCTTCTAAAATGGGTAATTGTTGGAAAAAACAGCTGCAAAAGGTATACTTCAGGGCAGAATTCAAAGAGAGATAGTTTTCCTTGTAGAAATCATATTTCCTTTGTAGAAAACTCAGACCTTTATGCAATAATATAAAATTCTGAAATAATTTACAAATTAATTCCACTCTAATTTTGTAGCAAACAAATGTCATATAATAGTAAATTTTTCTTTCTTAAAAAATATGACAGGCTACAGTGTTTGCCTTGCATGCGGCTGACCCAGGTTCGATTTCTCTGCCCCTCTCGGAGAGTCTGGCAAGCTACCAAGAGTATCTCTCCCACAAGGCAGAGCCTGGCAAGCTCCCTGTGGCATATTCGATATGCCAAAAACAGTAACAAGTCTCACAATGGAGATGTTACTGCTGTCTGATCGAGCAAATCGATGAGCAATGGGATGATAGTGACAGTGATACAGTGATAAAAATATGATAGATATGCCCTGATTCATGTTAATCATCAAGGGAAGCAATGACACTAATTCCTTTACATGATTCCAAAGGAAATGGATTTACAGTGAAAGGAAGAAATTTTAATATTATTAGTATAATATACTAAATATAGTATAATACACATGATATATATATATCATATATTATACTATGGCTTAAAATATATTTTAAAATCTTTAAAAGTGTCCTTTTTAATTTGGCTTTGATTTCCAAAAGTGGAAATGTAAAAATTAAAGTCAAGAATTCTTCGTGATTAATTTTATTCTATAAAAGGTTATGTCTTTTGGTGGGTTTGGAGTATGGAATGCCTTAAACTCTGTTATCAACAGCTTTGTAAGCTGCAGTGCCAAAATAAAAACATTTTTTTTAATTAAAGAAGAAGACCTTTTTTTTTCTAAAGAGAATACCTAAATTTATAATTGTAGTATATTTTCCCCTTTTTTGGGCAAAAATTCCATTCTTCAAAAAATTTAAATTTTTTCTGGACCCACATAGTCTGTTATATCTTTTGTTTGTGTAAAGATGAATATAATGACATTTGTAGGTTTAAAACGATTCACTCCAAATTGTTTGAATGCAGTTATACATGCGGAAAAGTTTAATTACCAGCTATCTACATGGTTGCAATATTACCCAGAGGGCTGTACTTCTTTCTTAATTAAAAATATTTGAACTTAATAATAGAGAACTCTATTAAAATATGAATAAAACATTGCAGGGAAGTTTACCAAGTTAGCAAATCAATTACCAAGTAAGCATTTCCTTGAGAACTACTAGTACCCTTTCACATTAGGGAATTGTAAATACAGTTCTCCAGTACCTTTTAAAGTTCCTTTAATTATCCTTGGTTAGAGATGCTTGATATAGACACTTGGCACAGATTTCCAATGAGATGTTAACTTACAATTCCTGACTCCAATATCTTAATGGCTAAATTGATGACTTGAATCTATGAGAAATCTTCGGCAGTCCAATCAATGACATGACAATATAACTGGTTGTTCAATCACCAAATTTAGGAGTTATTTTTGGTTTTGCCTATATAGCCTGTCAGTTTTACCTCCCATATCTACCAGTAATCTGAACTTCTCTTCATCTCCACTCTGAATTATCAGAAATTGAGTAATACCTCAACTTCTTTTCTTGCTTCCATTCCTGCCCTACTGATTCTCCATTTTGACATAGCTAGGGGAATAAATTTAAATGTAAATGTCATTGCCTTGCTTAAAGTCCCTCAAAGATTTGCCATTGCTCATGGACTAAAGGTCATCTATCTTTCTGTGGCCTTCCACAATGTAGGTCCTATTTATCTCTTTGTCATCATCCCCTCTAGATTTCCCCTGACCACGCTGTATGGGTCTATTTTTCTTCCTCAAAGCTGTTTTGCTCAGGAGCGTTATACCAACTGTTCTTCATGCATGATGCCCCAGATATTATTCCCAAGTTCTTCACAGGGGCTAGTTACAACTTATACTCTGGTTCTCAGCTCAAATGTTATACTCTGTCAGGTATTACCCAAAGCACCCACCATTCTACCCACCCTAACACTCTACTGCATTGCCTTGTCTTTCCCTTCTAATTTATAATCATTTTATTTACTTGTTTGTCTACCGTCTATATCTCTCAACAGATAAACGCTCTTTGAGGAGAGAAGCCCTGTCTTATCTCTAGCACCTGAGAAAATATCTGGCCTGATAGGTGATCAGAGATGATGACTTTTATTTATGTAGAAGTAGAATTAGAAGTAGCTTACCTGGAGGTTTTATCTTTAGTTTAGAAATACTGCTTAGGAGTAGAAGCCCATATTTACCAAGTTCTAAATATAAGGATCATGGTTGCCACATAGGTAATTTCATGTTAGTTTTAGAAGGATTTATAATCAAATAAAGATTTCACTTTTTTCTTAAGTCAAGTATATTTTATGTGAATCATATTTGTAGTATATGACAAAGTCTAAATGAGCTCATTATGTCTGTGTTTGAATTCATTAGTGGGCCACAATAGAAAATTTAATATTTGAACATCTCAATAAAAGTTTACCACTCAAATTAAATACCCTTTTTGATACAATCTGTTATGAAAAAGAACTAATAAGCATTAAATTGGAAAAAAAATGTAGAAATATCATTACTCATAACAGTGAGATCTCGTTTATAGAAAATTCTAAGGAGTCTGGAAACACTACTACAACTAACAAATGTCCAGTAATTTTCCAAGAAACAAAATTAATATAAAAATCAATAGTATTTCTATACACTAGCAATAAACAGGTCAAAACTGAACTAAAAAATACAATTCCATTTATGATAGCATAAAAAAATACTTAATAACTTTAGCAAAAAAACCCTAAAACTTGTATACTAAAAACTACAAATGTAGCTGAAAGAAATGAAAGGTATAAATAAATGGAAAAACATCTTATATACTGCAATGTTTAATATTGATGGCAATAGTACCCAAATTGATAAAAAGATTCAACACAATCCTTATCAAAATCTCAGCCGTCTTTTTTGCAGATATTGATAAGCTGATCTTCAAATTCATATGGAAATACAAGGAATTCAGCAGCAAAAGTAATAAAGAAAAGAACACAATTAGAAGAACTTATAACTCCTAATTACAAAGCCTACTACAAACTATAATAATCAAGGCCATGTGATAAGGGTAGCCATATGAATAGATACAATGAGATAACAGAAATAGACATTAACACATATAGACAACTGATTTTTGAAAAGTGAGACAGTCACATAGGGGTGTGACTTAGTGGTAGAGAGTGTGAGGCCCTAAATTCACCCCCTGGCATCACAACAAAAAAAGATGACAAGACAATTTGATAGGGAAATTTTGCTGGGACAACTGCATATCCATATGCCAAAACAAAAAAAAAATCAGTTGAATCCCGACTTGCCCATGAGATAGAAATATTAACTCAAAACATCATAGAAAAAAATTTAAGCACTGAAAAGGTAAAATTCTTGAAGAAAACATAGGAGTAAATCTTTATGACTTGTGGGTTAGTCAATGGATTTTTAGACATAGTATCAAAAGCAAAGCCCAGGGGAAAAACTGGGATTTTGTATTTCGTTAAAACTAGAAATTTTGTGCTTACAGAATGCTATCAGGAAATGAAGTAGGCAACTGTACAGAATGGGAGAAAATATTTGCAAGTCATATATCTGACAAAGAACTTGTATTCAAACTTTTATAACTGAACAGAAACAAGAAAAATAGTACAGTTAGAAACTAGATAAAGGATTTGAATATGTATTTCTCCAAAGGAAGGAAATACAAATGACTAATAAACACATTTGATGGCTTATAAAAAGATACTCAGCTTCTTTAATCATTAAGGAAAAGCAAAAGGAAATTACAATGAAATAACATTTCACACACACTAGAATGGCTTTTATAAAGAAGACAAGACCATAGGAAGTGTTTAATGGGCAATGGATCTTGCCCCGCAATTCTGCACACATTGCATGTAGGAATGTAAAAGTATAGTCAGTTTGGAAAAGTTAGGCAGTTTCTCAAAAGATAAATGTAAAGTTTCACATGATCCACTAATTCCGCTTTTAGGTATATACCCAAGAAGACTGAAAATACATGTCTCCACACAAAAACTGAAACATGAAATGTTCATAACAGCATTATTTTCAATAGTCAAAATGTGAAAATAAGGAAGTATCTAACACTTGGTAAATTAATAGAAAATAAGAGACATGTCATATTCATAAAATGGGTTGTTTGGGCATAAAAAGGAAGAAAATGCTAGAATATCAATGGACCTTCAGTACACTAAGTGAAAAAAGTCACACCAAAAGTTTGCAAATTTTATGATTTCCTTTATGGACGATCAATAATAGGCAATGGACAAAAAGAACACTGGTTATCAAAACTTTGTGGGAAGAGGGGAGTAGGAAGGGACTGTTAATTGGGAATGGAGTCTCTTCTCAAGTGATAAAATTAGACAGCAGTGATTGTTGCACAAGTCTGTGAATATACTTAAAAAAACACTTAATCCTTGTAGCATGTGACGACTAAATCAAGGCAGTTCTTAAAGCCCACTACTGGTTTTTAAAATCTGGGGGAGATATTTCTTCCTGCAGTTAGTAAGAACATATCACTTTTAAGAGAGCAGTTTTTTTTTTTTTAAAAAGATACTTAGTTGCAAACATCAAGAGGAAACAATGCTAGTTTATTAGAATTCTAGAATTCTTTCACAGTGACCATACAGTTCCTTTATAAAAGACTTTTTTTTTTTTTAGGAAAACTACATTCCCATTGTATAATCACTTTAAAATCATGGCAGTCTGCATATGCTCTCCATAATTTCTACCACGTTAAATGAAGAAGATCACTTTCACAAGTGAGGGCTTTAGATATTAGTATCATATGGGTTTTTAAATCAAATTTTATGAGTCAGAATTTTGAAACTGATGTCAAACCTTTTTGTACAGGTTGACAACACCACCTTTGGGCGGTTATCACCTCATAAAAGAGAAAGACAAAGACACTTTGTCTTCCCCTTTCATTGCTTTGAAGGGAATGCTTTGTCAGTCTCCTTAGCTGTAAAATGGAACAGCAGTAGCTCAGGGGCACACTTTCAGCAAACACTGTGTTCTAGGCTTGTGCTTTGTGATCCACACTGAGCAGAAATACAAAGGGTCTCCTGAAATACCAACACGGTTTTAAGGAACTGTTTTTATATTTTCATGCTCCGGTCTTATTTTACAGGAAGATAAAAATGTTTCTATCTTATTTTCATAAAGTAACTTGAAAACAATAACTTTTCTGGGATACTGTTTGACAGATTTTTACATAATGAAGGTGGTGGCAAAGAAACGACTAGAGAAACTGGGTGGAAAGATTCTCAAAGACTTCCTTTGGTTCTATTATTTGTTACCCAGTTTTGTCTGTAATCAAGTGAGGCAGTGTCCTAAAATGAGTCTAATGTTAGTGTATTAGCTATTGGATTTTGATAGTCAGTACAGGCAAATAAAGAATTAAAGTGATAGACACTTGCTAGAAATATTTTCAAAAAAGAAAAAATACGAAGGACTATTGACCACTTTCATTCTAAATTTACTGTATCACTGTCATCCCGTTGTTCATCGATTTGCTCGAGTGGGCACCATAACGTCTCCATTGTGAGACTTGTTACTGTTTTTGGCATATCGAATACGCCACAGGTAGCTTGCCAGGCTCTTCCATGCGGGCAAGATAATCTCGGTAGCTTGCCGGGCTCTCCGAGAGGGATGGAGGAATCGAACCTGGGTTGGCTGCGTGCAAGGCAAAGGCCCTACCCGCTCTGCTATCACTCCAGCCCTAAATAATTTGCAATTTTCTTTCTTTTGTGAGGAGGTTTTGGGCCACACCTAGTGGTGTTTGAGGGATCATGTGGTGCTATGGATCAAACCTGGGGTTCCTGCATTCAAAGGATATGTCCTGCCCCTTTTTCTCCCTGGCTGGTTTATTCTTTTCTTATACACATATACACTTGAACACAAGCATGAGATATAACAGGAGGAAATAGTCTTCAGTTTCATCTTTGAATGATTCTTGGGGAGAGGCCACTGTTATATAACGTGTTAAGACATGTTTATGCAGCATAGCATGGGGCTGTATGGGAAGCAGTTCTAGAGTCAGACCATGTAGGTTCAAACTGTGACTTACCAGTGAATTAGATTTTGTTCTTGAACAAACCACATGTCCCTTAGGAACCTTAATTTCCACATCTGGAAAATGCGGATGATGTTTATTTCTACCTTTCCAGGTTACTGTGAAGATTAAGTGAAATACTTTCCGGAAAATGTCTTGGCACAGTGACTGACACATGGTATATGTTTAAGTAATAGAAACTATTTTTATTTTGTTGATAAGAGTGTATGGTATATGTCTATTACTTGAGTAGGTAAAAACTAATGCATTAAATTATTGTGAACAAAATTGGTCAAAATCTTTTCATTGTAACACTTACAGAATACTTAGGCCATAGCAATAAATACAAATCCTTAATGTTTGGAAAAATGGATTATATATAATTTCTTCTACATAGTCTTATTTTTTTTCTAGGTACTGAGTGCAGCTCTTAGAGGTGGGGTGGGAGACATTGAAGGAAGAAAAGTACTAATAGTGGAAGGAAAAAAAAATCAATCTGATGGGTATGATTATAGCCACTGAACTACTCTAGGGATTTATTCACTGCTACTACTTTACTGTTAACCTTCACTCATATCATTTATTATTTTGGGAGCTGCTGCAAAGAGACCAGAAACTGAATAGAATAATGATGTTTTTATGGCTCCTAATGTAGATTGTTATTGAAAATCTGTCAATTTAACTGGCAAGCTTTTGGCTCAAAAATAAAATCTTCATTTATAATTTTCTGGCAATGATACTAAAATTATGAGAAGTAACTGGGAAATAAAAAATAACTATTATGGTAACTATCTTTCTCATTAAAAACATGAGGCATTCTATTATCGCTGGGATGTGTAATATACTTTTTAACAGCTGCTGCTTCTGAGAAAAACCACATCTGAATAAGAAAAAATACATTACTGATTACCCAAATGATGAAAAATAGATATTGCCAGGATTGTGTGCAGAGTGGAAAAGAATGGAACATAGCAGGACACAGAGCTCAGATAGGTAAACCACAGTGAAACCACTTACAGGTACTTGAGGAACTGGTTTCAAGCTCTCCCCTGAGGTTTCCTTCAGGGAGGTCTGGTTTATTGAAGCTGGCACCTGAAAGGCCAGTAGGTCCTTTGCTTTGATAATCGGTTCTGCAGTTTTTTGAGAGAATTCACTCCTTTTTCCAGGGGGAGAAAGGCCTGGTGTAGGCACCAAACTTGCTTCAAAGCCATTTCTATCTATTTGCTTCACGAAAGAATTCTGGCTTCCTGGTGCTACTGCTTCTGTGTGGGCACTGTTTAGATATCCTTTATTTGTCCACCTTGCAGCTTTCCCCAGGGTGCTCTCAAATGTTAACTGAATTAACCCTGAAGAACTAGATGTTAGGCCGGGAGAACCCTGGACACTGTGGTTACCCTACAATGGAGAACAAATTGAAAAACATTTTGAGTTAAAACTTGTGAATAAGTTAGTGAGTACAAGTTCTTTATAAGTTCATAAGTCTATGAATAAAGCAAAAGCACATATATGTATACATAAATACATAATTTTATTCTGCAATAAAAATATGGGCAACTAAAAACAGGAATGCAAGTAAATATAAACCATTTGCTAAGATGCTCTACTATGTCTGCCTCTGGTATGGATATGGCATATATTTTACAGCTAAATAACAAGAGAACATTTAAGAAAGTCACTCAAATATATTCATTCCAAAAACTGCCTAAAAGAAGAGATTTATAGGCAGTTTTCTTAAATATCTAAGCATTGTATAATTTGACTTTCCACATAAGCTAAATCCATGGGAAGAGAAAAAATCAGAACTTAAGGAAGTGAACTTATTTAAGCAGGAAAAATATTATTCTATAAATAAGCAGGCACTTCAAAGTACTTCACCATATATTATTATAGGTCAGTCTTACCATTCAAAAATAATAGATAATGGAATATGTGTGAAATATTTTTCTTACATGAAAATTTGAATTATAAAGTATTTTTTCCACAAGACATAAATCAGAATAAACATAATTATTCAAACAGATGAAAGTAAAAGAACTTAAAACATACACTTTGGAGTTATCTCTGCAAAAATTAAAATTTTAGATTTTAAAATCTGATGAGGGAGGGCTTATAAAAATAACACCAATGGCCATAAAGGCAAATAATGGAAAAGAGAATTTCAGTATTGTTTCAGTTGGTAGATTTCTGCTACAAAAAATAAATTTAAAGAAAAATCTAATGTGATCACTGTTTGAACTTCCATGGTAGATAATTTTTCCAATTTGACTCATACTTAACAAATAGATGGATGTTAAAATGATAAATTTAGGGCAAAAATTTAATAAAAGCTAAGTTCATTTAAAAGACATTAACTTATGTTTGTTTCAGTAAGCTATTTCTCCAGCCTCCCTTTTCCCTTTTTTTTTTCTACACAGAACCAAATATCCAGATATTTCCAAATTGGAATTTTTATTTTATTTTTCTAAAATTTTATTTATTTTTTGTTTTTTGGTCACACTCAGCAGTGCTCAGGCCTTACTCCAGGCTCTGTGCTCTGGGATGACTCCTGGAGGTGCTTGGGGAACATATTTGGCGCCAGAGATTGAACTGGGGTCAATGTGCATAAGGCAAATGCCTTAATTCTTGTACTATCTTCCCAAACTCTAAGTTTGGGAGGTAATTGACCTTACACAGATGGAACTAGAGCCAATGAAGTTTGGCATTTTTGGGGCTTTAATTTTTTGCTTTTTTGGGGCCATGCCAGGTTGTATTCAGGGCTTACTCCTGCCCCTGCATTCAGGGAACACTCAGGGGAACCATATGGGGTGCTGGGAATTGAACCAGGGTCATGCATGTGCAAGACAAGTACACTACCCATTGTACTAGTGCTCCAGCCCCACCATTGGCATTTTTAAACAAAGCATTTGAGTGACTGTTCGATATCTTTCTGAAATATTGGTCATCCTAGATACTCAATAATATGGATAACTCTCCAGGGTGAAATAACCCTTTCAGTGGAACTAAAGTATGTACTAAGATGAGAAAACCTCTACATTGGGTCCATGACAAGAGGAATTTATTAAACTTTTTAACTAGAGGGTTTATTTATCTGTGTGTCTATCTTTGTTCTGCCTCTTCCTTTCTTCATCAAACCTAGCCCTAGGAACTGCTCTATGTGCTACAGACACTGGGAACAACTGTAAATTAGAACATAATACTTGGCATCCAGGGATTTCATCATGTATGTAAAAAGAAGTCACTGAGTGAGTGGAAGCAGAGGAACGCTACAATGGCAGAGAATAGAAGCTATGGGCACATGCTTGTAAATACGGCTATTGTTTGTGAGGTATCTCAAATGTGGATATCCTAGAAAGGAGACAGTTACATTAATCAGGGACGCAAGTGGCTGGATTAAGGTGATGGTAAAGCCAGTTTAATTTGATATTTCTGCCGAAGAAAGGGTATGTTGTATTTAGTTACCCTGAAAATATCTTATACAGAGCATTCTATTCCTAATCTTGTGTTATAATTTTCCCTTTTGTGGAAAGTGCTTGGGTTAAGCAGGTAGCTGTATTCTCATAAAAGTTCAGACTTTAACCTCTCTTAAACACCTTGATTGTGTATAGTCAAGGATGAGAACTGCAGTATCTGAAGATTTTTTTTGTGACCATTTCTTTTTGGTACCCCATTCTAGGCCTATTACTCACTGAATTCCCATATGGTAATGACTCACAGTTGGACCTTCCAATACCCAAATAACTGGAAAAGAAAAATTTCAATGAAGTCTAATTTATCTAGTCTAGGGCCTAGAGTTTTCTTTGTACTTTTCCAGAAACAACAGCTTCATTTATCATTAATAAGAATTTTAACTGCTAAATTTTTGTTGTATATATTGGCTTGATCATCTAATAAATAAACTTCTTTATAAATGACAGAGAAACAGTTTTTAGATTTTTAGTTTTTAAATTCCCTCTATTTGGGAATAGAGTTAAGGTAAAGAAGGTGACTGGGTATTAATCAACTGGCAATAAATTACTCCAGCTCAATGATCTCACTTAACAACAATGGCCTGACATCACCTATCAAGGGACACAGAGAGGCAGGGTGGAATAGACAACTAACCCAACTTTCCCCTGCCTACAAGAGACACACCTGAATAGTCAGGGTAATCACAGGCTCAACATCAAAAGACTGCAAAAAAAAAAAAAATCTTACAACAATCCGCTGGCTGGAGCGATAGCACAGAGGGTAGGGTGGTTGCCTTGCACATGGCTGACCCAGGTTTGATTTCTCTGTCCCTCTCAGAGAACCTGGCAAGCTACCGAGAGTATCCCCCCCGCATGCAGAGCCTGGCAAACTGCCCGTGCTGTATTGGATATGCCAAAAATAGTAACAACAAGTCTCACAATGGAGATGTTACTGGTGCCTGCTCAAGCAAATCCGTGAGCAACAGGATGACAGTGATACAGTGATACAACAATCCCCTTAAAAAAGGTGGGACAACAATCCCCTTAAAAAGGGTGGGATGGTCATACTTGTATCAGACAACACAGACTTCAAATTTTATAAGGCTTTAAGAGGCAGTCCTTTTCATAATGATCAAGGGATAAATACACCAACACATCACACTCCTGAACATATATGCACCTAAGGATAGCCAGTCAAAATATTTAAAACAACCACTCAGCTTGGGTATTAATCTAGGACCTTAATTTATATCTTAAGTGGGGCAACAGGAAGATTGAAAATAATTCTCCTTTGTGACAGTTTTCCAAGGTCTCGAGTGCATGCACTGGGCAGCTACTAATGGCTGCCCTTATGTTGTTCCTTCACCACTATTATGGGGATCCTGAATATATTCCAATAGGTGAAGAACGCTGCCTTCAGGCAGAAAACTGAAAAGTGTGTCAGAGACATGACACAAATGCCTAAAATTCTAAACTATTAAGGGTTAGAGCAATGACCCTTGCAATTTTTGTTTCATAGAGATTTGAAAAAATAAATAAAAGGTCATCTGGTTTACAAAAGGTAATAATAGAATACATTAAAAATCTCCCAACTTACAGTTTTAAAGAAATACTGGTAGAACTGAAATAGATTTAAAAATTCGTTCTGAGGGATGGAGAGACAGCTCAAAGGGTAATTGAGCACATCTTTTGCATGCTGGTGGCTCAGATTCAGTTCCCAGCACTGTAATACCTTGAGAACCACAGGGATGACCCCTGAGCACAGCTTGACCTGGTCATCCCCACCCCCAAATTCTGCAAAAACTCAGTAAGTTTTGAAATAAGAGTTTACTGGATAGTTTCACTCATGCAAATGAACTGGCAAAATATCAGTAAAACTAACTCAAGGGCTCAACCCTGAACACCACTGGGTATGGTCCTCAAATCAAAAACCAAACAACTAATTCATGTTCAGTGAGAATTGTGAAGGTCACCAGAGGAAAATGGGAAGGGAAGTGAGAAGGACCTTTAAGTTTTAGGATGGACTTGAACACTGGTAATGAGTATGGTGAATAGTATATGTACACAGATAAATGAAACTAAAACCCTGAAATTCTGTATGATCATAAACCCAATGATACGTTTACAATATTTATTCTAGTAGCTTCTATGTCTTCTATAAAAATTATTCCATTCTAATTACCTATAATTACTATATACATTTGGTAGTGGTATTTATGAGATTACACCCCCACCTCCCCAAAAATAAATAAAGAAAAGATAGCCTCTACTTCTATTTTGCTTTTTTAGGCTACACCTGGCGATGATCAGGGCTTACTACTGGCTCTATGCTCAGGGATCACTTTTGGGAGGCCATATGTGGTGCTGGGGATCATAGCCAGGTCAGCCACATGCAACGCAAGCACCCTACTACTGTATTATCTCTACAGTTCCCAAAATAGGCTAGTTAAGCCGGAAAAAAAAGTTGTAATTATGATTCTTTGGGCTGAAATCCCTGAATTACCCTGAAATTCCATTTCATATAGGGCATATAAAAGACAGGAGATTTTGCAATGAACATTCTTTCAATAAATATTAAGCTCCTGCACTGCATTTCCAAGGCAACACGTTAGATAAACAGGTAGAAAGAATATAAACACAGCCCTCAAGAGTCAAAAATCTTAAAAACATAAAGTGGAATAATAGATCTTACAAAAGTACTAACTTCATGAAAGATAGAAAATGTCATTTTGAAAGTTTCAGCTGACTATTGAGAATTTTGAAGAATAAATGGAAAATAAGATGACTGCTGCATCATTTAAAATACTTTAAAAAAATCAACTCATTTTCTCAGAAGTATGTCTATCTATAGGTGAGTCAGAGTATAAAAGCTTCTGCATCTCAAGAGAAACAGAGACCAAAGTACAAAGACAATCTACAGAATGGGAAAGGATATTTACGCAGTACCCATCCGATAAAGGGTTGATAACAAGGATATACAATGCACTGGTTGAACTCCACAAGAAGAAAACTGCCAACCCGATTAAAAAATGGGGTGATGAAATTAATAGAAACTTTCCTAAAGAAGAAATCCGAATGGCTCAGAGGCACATGAGAAAATGTTCCACATCACTAATCATCAGGGAAATGCAGATCAAAACAACCATGAGATATCATCTCACACCACAGAGACTGGCCCACATCCCAAAAAACAAAAGCAACTGGTGTTGGCGTGGATTCGGGGAGAAAGGGACTCTTCTTCACTGCTGGTGGGAATGCCGACTGGTTCAGCCCTTTTGGAAAACAATATGGACGATTCTCAAAAAATTAGAAATTGAGCTTCCATTTGACCCAGCAATACCACTCCTGGGAATATATCCCGGAGAGGCAAAACGGTATAGTAGAGATGGCATATGTATTTCTATGTTCATTGCAGCACTGTTTACAATAGCCAGAATCTGGAAAAAACCAAAGTGCCCCAAAACAGATGACTGGTTAAAGAAACTCTGGTACATCTACACAATGGAATACTATGTAGCTGTCAGAAAACATGAAGTCATGAAATTTGCATATAAATGGATCAACATGGAAAGTATCATGTTGAGTGAAATGAGTCAGAAAGAAAGAGACAGACATAGAAAGATTGCACTCATATGTGAAATATAATGTAATTGAGAAGTACAAGTTGGCAACGATGCAACTTCTGGCAGATATCTCTCTGGACTTAGTTACTAAAATACTAAAATACAGAAACCCAATACTGAGAGGCCGCTAAGTGTGGTCACTCTACCTCATACCTCTTCATCCTCAGCAATGGAAAACAAATTATCTAATGCTTCCTTTTCTGCAGGTCTGACTTTAGGGGAGAGACTCTCCAAACAATAATAGTGAGTTTTGTTGAAATATTGTATGCAATCAAAGTGAAAGTAAAGTGAAATTTATTAGTTACACAGGCGGGGGGGGGCTAAGGGTGGGGGGGCTAGGGGCGTGGGGAGTTAGGGGTGTGGGGGGGCGGGGTGGAGCTATACTGGGATTCTTGGTGGTGGAATATGAGCACTGGTGAAGGGATGGGTATTCGAGCATTGTATAACTGAGATTTAAACCTAAAAACTTTGTAACTTTCCACATGGTGACTCAATAAAAAATTAAAAAAAAAATTTCTTCTGGTAGTTCAGTCAGGCGTAGCGTATTTCTTTCTGTTTGGCATGAACGATGATCATATATAGAAATATTTACAAGAACATGTATTAATCTCTTATCTTTTTTTTTTTTTTTTTGGTAACACCCAGCGATGCACAGGGGTTACTCCTGGCTCATGCACTCAGGAATTACTCTTGGCGGTGCTTGGGTGACCATATGGGATGCTGGGAATCGAACCTGGGTCAGCCTCGTGCAAGGCGAACGCCCTATCCGCTGTGCTATCTCTCCGGCCCCAATCTCCTATCTTTTCAAGATACACCCTAGTTTGGAGATGGGCTGAGAAGGGGGCAGATTTAGTCATGTTTCCTGTGAGCACTTTCTTGGTTGTAGAGCATTTCCACAGTAATATGCTTCCCTGCTATTTTAAATATAACTGGCAAATCTTCACAGGGCACAAATGCTAATTTTGGCTGTCTCAGAGTCAAATTCTGGGTTACTTCATATTCTAGAATAAATCAGAAAGTCAAGATGATAGAGAAGATTATACTTTGATTTAAGAGGCCAGGGATAGTGCTCAATTGTCGAGCATTCGCTTTCCATGTGAAGTTCCAAGCTGATTCTTGGTGCTGCCAGGGGTGAGAGACGGGGGAGCAAGTATTTGATTTAAGTTGGTTGAACTCCTCTTTTAGAGAGGAAGTAAACAAAAAAAAATTCTTCAATATTTATTAGGAACAGCACACTAGTACAACCCTATTCCTATCTTTAGTAATCATCGCCTTACCAAGACAGACGACCCTGCAGCTTCCAGAACTGTGGGCTGTCACTCTATTGGGGTAGAGAAACTGAATGTGGAGGTTGCAAAAAAAATACAGTAACAGTAAAAGGTTTGTGAATGTGCAATGATCAAAAATTAATTCAAAATCAAACATGTAATGAATCCGAGTTATTACTGGCAGCCCTTGCCCGTGTATTATTTCTCAGACAAAAAAGAGGCTGTGAATGAAAAAAAATTGAAGAAGTTCCTATATTACAGATGACACTTTTATTGATTTCACATGCGTAACTCATTTGGGCTCAATATGTCTTTGGATGAATTTATATTTGCATATAAGATATAACAGACGCATTTATTATATGTCTAAGAAGCTAGCTTGCTATGATCTGATTAAAAACAACCACTTTCCCCCCTTTGGTTTATTATCTAGCTACTGAAAACCTGTATAGCAGCTGAATATAATTTGTCAGAATGGAGAGGAAATTGTCATGCCATTTTCACATTCAAATCATCTGTTCATCTGTTTCTCAGAAGAGCAAATATAAAAATGCCTGTGCTTTAACTTAATATATATTTTTAAAAGTCCCCAATCTCTTGATCTGTTTGTCTTCTGAACTCAGAGACATTTGTTTGTTAAATATTCAATCATGCCCCAGTGCCAGGAACATCAATAGAATCTGCCTGATTAACTGTAGCACAGCATATGTATGCAGAAGATGAGAATGATTTCCCCGAGGAGCCAATACTTCCTCTGTCAAACTGTTTCTTAAAAGGACATGCAGATGGGCATTTGGACAATAGTTTTTTGATGCACAAAACGGACGACTCTTGCTGAGTTGTAATTTTAAAAAGATAATTTTAATGACTCTTGAGGGCCACCTACTTGGAGCAGATGGGACCCAGACTCTTTGTATTAAAACTTTAATGCTGAGTGAGTCAGGACAGAACTGTTAAAGCTTTTGTAAAAGTGGATGATCATACTCATTTATATTTCAATTGATCTTTTAATGGAGTCCATTGTGAAAAAAGACAGTGAAAATTCTTAAAAGTTTTGTGACAGACATGGCTGCAATCTTCCAAAACATTTTTAGTGGCAGTTTTGAATTTGAGATGAAGATCAAGTCAACAAGAATTCTTTTTTTGGCCAATATTTTAGAGACTACATGTGTGAACTGACTAAACTTTTTTGATGAAAGTATTATCAGTCAATAGCGATGATACAGGCAAATAATTCTATCGTCAACTAAAAAGCAGTTTATTTGCACAATACAGCTAAAGATATTATTCAGAATAAAGTCAAATAATGTTTTTATCTTTATATATTTTTTATATTTTTAAAGTTTTTTTCCTTTTTTTTTTTTATTTAGAGTGACACCCAGTGGTGCTCAGTGCTTTTAGGAGTCACCCTTGGTGCAGTTCAGGGGACCATATATGGTGTTGGGGATATAACTGGGGTTGGCCATGTGCAAAGCTTAATGATCTCTCTGGTAGTCTTAACTATCAAAAATAATTTCTTTGATAACATGCTAGGCCACTTAAAAATACTTTAAGATTCATCTTATTAGTTTTTACTAAAAACCATTTGAAAGAAGTAAATATTCTTCCATTACTTGAATTTATAGAAAACTACTAAAATAATATAGTTCTCTCTGGGGTAGGCAAGAGTAATTGACAACGATCTTATAAAGCACTAACTAGTTTATAAACTAATGAAAGAAGGCTGTTCTGAAACCCAAAACCGCGCGGCCGCTGCCGCGGCCGCGCGACTTAATGTCATCTTAGTATCAGCAGTATGTAATGGTTCCTTCTTAATGGGTCGGACTTTTGTGGGTGTTCCTAACAAGAATAGTAAGTATTTTGTTGAAATATTGAAGGCAATGAAAATGGTAGCCATCTCTCTAGACTGAACTAAGCTATATCCCCACGCTGGCTGAGAAGAAATATCCTTCTTTCTCGGGAAGAAACGTGGCGTGGTGTCAAACATAGTGTGATGTCCATTAAGCAAACAGACCTGGTGGCGTGGGAATGGGAAATAAGGGGAAAAATTAGGTACATGGACCAGCGGGACGCTGGTGGTATCTCGAGCCGGAGCCGATATCAGCGCAAGAGCTTTGGTTCCAGAAACTGCTTCCAGACACCCTACTAGACTATCAACTAAGCCAGAGCCCCACGCCGGCTGATGACGGGAAATAACCATCCTCTTCGGGTTTTTTTCCCTTTGTCAGACAGCGTGGCGATTACTAAACAGGCGTGAACTCGGTGGCGCGGGGCAAGGGGGAAAAAGAAAAGTTATGTAACAAACAGCAGGACTTAATATCTCTATATGCTTAGTAATGGAGAATTATCAAATGCCTCATTGGCAATAGGACTGTCTTTTTCTTTTTGGGGGGAAACCCCAGCAACGGTAGTGAGTTGTGTGTTGAAACATGGAATGTAATCGAGATAAGCGCAAATGAAGTGAAACCTATCACGTATAAGGGTGGGGACTAGGGAGGTGGGAGGGGGCGGCAGATAGACTGGGGGGGTTGGGAATGTAAGATGGGCACTGGTGAAGGAAGGGGTATTTGAATATTGTATAACTGACATAATCCTGAGAACTTTGTAACCCTCCACTTGGTGATTCAATAAAAAAAAAAAAATAAAAAAAAAAAAAAAAAAAGAAAGAAGGCTGTTCTAACATGTAACTAAAATAAAGCATGCTTGAAACAAACATTGCATGAAGTGGACAGATTCTTTTTGGGGTCCTCTTAAGTGGGACTCTGGAGGCCCAGGGTCCTCCCAGTTGTTCCTGATGAATTGGGCCTAGCGTTCAATGGTCAATATAAAAGCTGCTCAGGTCAGGCTCTGCAGTGCCAGCAATTGCTAACAGTGCCCATGAACCATTAGGATCATCCTTAGCAGTTCCCGGAGCCTCCAGGGTTGCTCCTGGTGATACTTGAGGGATCATTTGGAGCCAAAGATTGAACCAGGGTTGACAAAGTGAAAAGCATAGGCTTTATCTTCTCAGATCACGGACAAGTTATTTTTGTAAACATTTTTACCTGTGGCAATGATGCTTCAAGGACACATTATAGAAGAAACAACAGAGTCTGTATGTACTTCACATCATCTGCACTTGAATACTTTTGGAAATTATAAAGCTTATTTGTTCAAGAAAAATAGGATACATTTCTATTTATATTTCAGGCTCTTTTAACTGATAACACTTTAAGTGTTTCTTGAAAAAAAAAACAAAGGTTTTTTATCCCCAACCAAATATTGACAGGCAAGGTATCAAGATGTTTGTGTCGCTGTTTTTCTGCGGGGAAAATGGCAGCGGCGGCATCATCCAAGTGGTGAGAGCCACCCCCTAAGACTTCTACCCAGAGGTAGGAACTTTGCAATGCTGTGGTTCATAGGTGATCATGGGATGGGGCGGTACTGGCACGCCCTTGGCCCAGATAAGATTCCGGAGCTGCTGCTCTCGAAACAGACCCTCTGCTCGTACAGACTATGATCCAAGAGTTCTTCTAACCCATTTTGGCACCCAGAGCGGCTTCTTACAGACATGCATCTAGAACTGAACTAAAATATCAGAAATCCAAAACCGAGCTCACAGAATCTTCATTCTCAGCAATGAAAAGAAATTATTAAATGATGCCTTTTCAGCAGGCCTGATTGTTGGGGGAAAATTCCAAACAATAATAGTGAGTTCTCTATTGAAATATTGAATGTATTCAAAGCATAGAGAATAAAATGAAGATCATTAGCTACTTAGGTGGGGGCTGGGTGGGAGGGGATATATTGGGGTTCTTGGTGGTGGAACATGTGCACTGGTGAAGGGATGGGGGTTCAATCATTGTATGACTGAGACCTAAACCTGAAAGCTTTGTATTTTTTTTTCCTCACGGTGATTCAATATAATAAAATAAAAAAATAAAAAAAAGATGGTTGTGTCTTAGCAAACGCTGCAAGTTGTTCTTCTAAGGAGACAAATGCTTTATAGTGAAGGTGTGGCATACACAATGGAACACTGCAGCAGCAAGGAATGATGAGATCATACAATCGGAAGCAGACTGAATGGAGTAAGATATGCTAAGTAAAGGAAGTTGGAAGAAGGGCAAATACCAGATGATTTCACTTGTCTGTGATAGATAAAGTAACAGGACAAGAGAATGCAATGTATCAGAGAGGGGGTACCTAGATTACCCTGGATACAATATTATACAAATGTGAAAGGCAGGGAAGGAAAGAAATAGAGGCGAGAAGTCAGAAGAGGCAGATAGTAGATAACAGGGGCAGGAGTAAGGGGTGTCAGACATCTCGGTGGGGTATTGGGGTGGTGAATGTTTGTATCTAAATCACAGAGCCAATAATACTGTAAACAGAAACTCAAATTATAAAAACCAAAATAAAATTGTACCTTTTAAAGGCAGTCTGGGGAGTGGCAAGGGATTAGGGACACTGGTGGAGAGAAGTTGACATTGGCGGTGGGATTAGCGTTGGAACATTGTATACTTGAAACTATTATGAATAAACTTTGTAAATCATGCTACCTTAAAAAAAGAGATGAACATTTCATATCTTCCCTTACGTGGCATAGCATGGCCCCTACACATAGCACCACTATGTGTAGCCCTAGAAGCCCCCCAGTACCGAAGGGTATGATCTGGTAGTGCTGGTTCACTGGGTGCTGCTGGATGTGGCTCTTGTGGTCCCCTACCCCACAGGGTCTGAGCAGAGCTGCATACTGGGGACCTAGCACTATACTGCTGTCCTGATTGGTGAGAGTCACTGGGAGGGGACCCAGGAGCCCCAGTTGGAGACCTGATCAAAATCAAACCAAATTATAAATATACGTATTATGTGAAAAGATCAGAAAGATTTCTCACAGGGAATAAATATAAAATTTGCTTGATAGGTTTTGAGTGAATTCTATGTTGAAATTCATAATACAGAGAAATAAAAATGCAAGGCAATGTATTCAAAATATTTCCTCCTACTTTCCCACCACGACTGACATTTAAACTTTTTAAAGGATACACAGAAATATAAGCAGCCTCATGTGGTACAAATATTCTTTTTAGTGTGTGTGAGAAAATAATTTTAAATCATTCGTCAAGTATGTAGGGGCGAGTGGTTGTAGTATATTGCAGAAATATATGCTAACGGGAGAAAAAGAGAGAGCCTAACTACTGAGTGCTATAAAAAGTGACTTGAAAGCATCAGTACCAGGAAATGGAGAGGAGGACTAATATGGTCCTTGCATCTGTTTTTAGTAAATGTGTCCTTTTAGGTCTCCACAGAGTCATATGGAGAGAAGATTTGTGAGCTTCCCAGCTAATTTGAATACTGTATATAGTTAATCCACATAATTTATATTCAAAATAGCCTTTTCCCCTCAAATGTTCCAATTTGCTACATAAGACAAATTACCTGGCCTTGCAAAAAAAATCTCCTTTGGTATGTGATGCACATCGAGAGTCGACCAGAGTTAATTTTTAATCTAGAAAATTAGGGGAGTAATAAAATACTGATATAATTATTTTTTTCAAGTTTCATACTGGATTTACATATTGGAAATCATATTAGAAATAATGGCATACAATATACAGTGAGATAATCATAGCAACATGCTTCATTTTTTTCTTTTTTTGATGCTGGAATAGTGTGAAAAGCATTTAGTTTTAATAGCTTTCCTAAGAAAATTCATTTTACATAGTAGATTTGATTTTATAGCCTATTCCAAATATAATTAGTTAGTGTGTTTCTTAAGTAAGAAGGAAAAATTTAAAATTATCAGGCATTTGAAGTTGTGAACTTTGCATGTAAGTGGATCAACATGGAAAGTATCATGCTAAGTGAAATGAGTCAGAAAGAGAGAGACAGACATAGAAAGATTGCACTCATCGGTGGAATATAAAATAACAGAATGGGAGACTAACACCCAAGAATAGTAGAAATAAGTACCAGGAGGTTTGCTCCACGGCTTGGAAGCCGGCCTCACATGCTGGGGGAAAAGGCAGCTCAGATAGCGAAGGAACACCAAGTAAAGTGTGGTTGGACAACCCGCTTAAGATGGGAGATGCGTGCTGAGAGTAGACTATAAATTGAACATGATGGCCACTCAATACCTCTATTGCAAACCACAACACCCAAAAGGAGAGAAAGAATGAAAGGGAATGTCCTGCCACAGAGGCAGGGTGGGGTGGGGGATGGGATTCGGGTGTGGGAGGGATACTAGGACCATCGGTGGTGAAGAATGGGCATTGGTGAAGGGATGGTTACTTGAGCATTGTATGACTGAAAGACAAGCACTAAAATATGTAAATCTGTAACTGTACCCTCACGGTGATTCACTAATAAAAATAATAAATTAAAAAAATAAAATTATCAGGCATATTAGTATGTCTAGTTGCCTAAGGAATAAAATATATAGAAAAGCACAGGATTATGTCAAAGGCATATAAAAAATTACATTTGTGTCATGCTAATGAGGATCTCCCATGTCAATTACTTATTTAATTTTTTTACTTTCTTTGTTTTTGATATGCCAAAAAGAGTAACAACAAGTCTCACGATAGAGACATTATTGGTGCCTGCTGGAGCAAATCGATGAACAATGGTTAGACAGTGCTACAGACAGTGCTTGTTTTCTGGGCAACATGCAATGGTGCTCAGAACTTGGTCTTGGCTCTGCGGTCTGGGATTACTCCTGGGGGTGCTTGGAGGACTACATGGGGTCCCAGGGATCAAAACAGGTTGGCCATGTGCAAAGCAAGCAAGAGCCCTACTTACTGTACCATCTCTCCATCTTAATTAGTTATTAACAACTAAATTTACAAAAATGTATTACTAAAAGCTTATCAGTGGATCTTTATTATCACTGTACTCTATTTTTCCTCTATTATAATGACATAATTTTTTTTGCCAAGTTTTGCAACTTAATAAATCTAATTTAATTTAAAAATACTCAACAGCAGGGCCAAAGCAATAGTATAGTGGGTAGGCCTTGCATGCAGCCGACCCGGGTTTGACTCTGGCACATTATATGGTGCTCTGACACTTGCCTGGAGTGATCTCTGAGGGCAGAGCCAAGAGTCATTTGTCACTTGTCATCCTGTTGATCTTCGATTTGCTTTAGCGGGCGCCAGTAACGTCTCCATTCGTCCCTGTTTCATGCTAGTATAGCCCAATGGTATCTGCCCGCTCCAGGAACAGGAAGAGTCTCAAACCATTCATTCAGGGTTTTGACAAAGAAGTCTGATCATCTTGTAGGTGGGAGGCCATGCGGTCTTTTGATGTCCCGTGGAATCCGGTCAGTAACAGCTCTAGTCAGAGGTCAACTCTGAATCGCATTATGTGTCCAGTCCATCTGATTTTTGACGTCTTGGCAAATGAAACAGAGTCCCTGATTCTTGATCTTCAACAGAGATCAGAACTCCAGATTTCTTCTCTTACTTGAGTGAAATGTGATACTCCAAGCATAGCTCTTTCGATTCCTCTTTGGGATACCCGAATAGTGTTCTCATCCTGTGTTTGTAGGACCCAGGTCTCTGAGGCGTATGTTAGTGCAGGAAGAATGGTGGAGTCAAAAAGATGTGCCCGGAGCTGGAGATTCTTTGTCCTCTTAACCACTTCTTCGACGCTCTTGAAGGTGTTCCAAGCTGCTCTCTTCTTTTTCTTTTTTTTTTTTCCAAGCTGCTCTCTTCTTCCTGCACAGTTCTGGCGCCAAGTCGTTCCTCATGTTGAGTTCTTGACCCAGGTACACATAGCAGCTGCATTTGGAGATGTTCATTCCATTGAGAGCAGATGGACCACCAGGGACTAGTTCGTTTTTCATAAGTATTGTTTTGCTGAGAATCAGTTGGTTGCAGTCCGACCTTTCCACACCCGAGATCGAAGTCGGCCAGCATTTGTGCCGCTTGGTTAATGTTTGGTGTTATGAGAACGATGTCATCAGCAAAGTGGAGGTGGTGTAGTTGCTGACTGTCTATCTTCACTCCCATTCCTTCCCATTCCAGTCGTCGCAAGACATTCTTGAGGGTAGCACTAAAGAGTTTCAGTGAAATGGTATCACCCTGCTGAACCCCTCTCTTTACATCAACGATCACTTACTTGTAGAATGGTGAGATCCTGGTGGTGAATCCACAATACAGCTCTCGGAGGATCTTGATGTACTGAGTTTGAACACCCTGTTTGGCTAGGGCTTTGATGACCGCTTCAGTCTCAACAGAATCAAAGGCCTTCTTTAAATCGATGAACGTTAGACAGAGCGGCATCTTGAACTCTCTCGAAATTTCAATGAGCTTGGTCACTGTGTGGATATGGTCGACTGTGCTGAATCCTTTTTGGAACCCAGCTTGCTCGTATGGTTGTCCTTCATCTAGTGGTCTTACTATTCTATTCAGGATGACTCGAGTAAACAACTTGTAGACACGGACACTGTCACTGTCACTGTCATCCCGTTGCTCATCGATTTGTTCGAGCAGGCACCAGTAACGTTTCTCATTGAGAGACTTATTGTTACTGTTTTTGGCATATCCAACATGCACGGGTAGCTTGCCAGGCTCTGCCGTTCGGGTCCCATACTCTCAGTAGCTTGCCGGGCTCTCAGAGAGGGGTGGAGGAATCAAACTCGGGTTGGCTGAGTGAAAGGCGAAAGCCCAACCGTTTTTAATTTTAAATTAAAAAAAATTTAAAAATACTCACTAGTCTAACATCTCTTAACTACAAATTATAAAGTTCTAATGTGTAGCACTGTGTAGCACTATAGTCCCGTTGTTCATTGATTTGCCGAGTGGGCACCAGCAACGTCTCCATTGTGAGACCTGTTGTTACTGTTTTTTTGCATATCAAATTCATCACGGGTAGCTTGCCAGGCTCTGCCATGCGGGGAGGATACTCTCGGTAGGTTGCTGGGCTCTCTGAGAGGGATGGAGGAATCAAACCTGGGTTGGCAGAGTGCAAGGCAAACGTTTTACCCACTGTGTTATTGCTTCAGTCCTAAAATATTTTAAAATTTACTATTATTTTTTAATCCATCACTATTTGGATTAAATAATATGGATTAACATAAATCCATATTCTTTAAATAAAATTATTTTACTCTAATTGTAGGATTACATAGATTCAGGTAGTTTAGGTTTATTGGGTTACTCCCATCACAGTGCTTCCATTCCTGTGTTTATTTGTAGCTTCTTTCTTAGTGTTCTGTTGACTTGTAAATAATGTCTTTCTCTTCTCCTTGAGTCCTTTGCATACCTTATTCAGAGCAAGTCCTTTTTATATGGACAAAGAAAGACATTTATTAATATGCCTTTGCAATTGAGATTTAATTGGCTTTGAATATTATTAATTCCCAGGCATCTGCTTTCTTGACTGCAGCCTTGGTTGCCCTCAGTTCCTAGCCCTCTAAAAGGCAGGGTCCCAACGGGGGACGAGACGGACCCAGGGCAAGCAGTAAGTTATGTGCTACCCTGGCATCAAAATGGGCCTGGCCAAAGTGCCTCATTCTTAACTATAAGTTAAGAGTCTGATCATGGACAAGTGCTGTCATGATCTTAAAGTAATGATGAGACTAGGACCCTGCTAGGGATAGGAAAGACTAATCTGGCCTGGGCACTGTAGTCTGAGATTGAGATGACCCCAGGAGAGCAATTCTAAAAGTTTAATGCATCTCTTGCTATGCCCATACAAAACGATTAATATTATGAATGCTCATATGTTTGTTGGACAAGGAGAGGAGAAACACAACCATGGGATTTCATCATTGATGGGTCCTGCTGAAAGAGTATCTGTCCTAGAGAATAGGTGTTCTGCTATTGTTATTGAACCTTTTGTGCCTAGCATTTTATTTTCGTAAACAACACCTGTTTCTTGTTAATTGCACCGTGCTTCGAAAACAACTCCTAATAAGGAAACAGGATGTCCTGTCACGCCCACAAGGTGTAACTAGCCTATCAGCTGTAGACACTTGGGCATAAACAAGCAGCAAGAGGGATAAAAGGGGGGAAGTCACCTAGCTAGGGGCTCCTCCTCGTTTGCAATTGAGATTTAATTGGCTTTGAATATTATTCAAAGTCCCCCCCCGGCCCCCCCCCCCCCCCCCGTTTCTCCTCTTTCCCATTTCCCTCCTTCCCAATGCATGTGAAGGTCCCTGAATAAATCGCTGCAAGAAGGATCTCCGGGTTGCGTGTTTTTTACACTAATGATATGATATTGCAAAACAATAAAACTATGTACAAAAGCTTAAATTTACAAAACCAATTTTTTCTTCGAGGATAATATGCAAATAAACATTATGTGTATGTGATATAATTTCTCAGTGATTTATGGTCAAAGAGAAGAAGCAATGCTACCAGAAAATAATTTACAAACCCCCCCCCCAAAAAAAAAAACCCCAAAACAAGCCCAGTCTGATAGAGGGATTGCTAGATATTCTAAAACTTGTTCAAAATATAGCTTGGCATTTATGTTAGCTGTATTTTTTGCTTTAGTTAGTATTTTGTTATCTTCTTTGCTCTTAACTGCAAACCTTTTTCCTTTTCTTTAAATTTTTTTATTGAATGACCGTGAGATAGTTAAAAAGCTTTCATGTTTTGAATTTCACCTATAAGCTTCCTTTGTATGATAAGGCTTTTCTGCCCTTCTGCCACTTTCAGTAGATTCCTGCTAAATCTGAGATGGTTTCACTACTCTAGTTATATGCCTTGTTCATTCATTGGTCACTGCACAGAAGTGACGAGAGAGCTAGGCCAGTGTGAGTTCGGGTAAGGCAGGATGACTTTCTTTTCAACTTTATATACCTGGAGATAAGTACAGGTCTGCATTATAAATGTTGAAGGATGTCAGAAGTTGAGTAGTTAGAGCAGAAGAGAGTATAAAAAGTGATAAGAAATCAAAATGTTCAGTACTAGCCAGAATTCTTTACTTTCCTAAGAAGTGCTATTGCTTTTTCTTAAGTTTATCTTTTTATGGAATAAGTAAGCTCCTAAGGTGGTATTTCAAGGATAGCTTCCCTAAAATACTTGCCACAGTTTTCCAGTGACCTGTTCTTTTTCACCAGTCATTATATTTTCATCAGATTCGTACTTTGTTTGGGTTAGGTAATGAAGATGGTTCCATGCACGTGAGAAGGGGACAAGCCTATCTGATTAATAAAATGGTATCAGTTGGAGAGACTGTATAGTGGGTAAGGCACTTCCTTTGCATAGTGCTGACTCCAGTTGGACTCCTGGGACCACATACGTTTCCCTGAGCATAATCAGTAGTGACCCCTGAACAGAGAGCCAGGAGTAAGGCTGGAGCACCACTAGGTGTGGCCCCCAAACAAACAAAGATGGCATGACTGAATATAATATTAGCCAATTAATACTTTTAAAAGAATTAACAGCTGGAATGAGGAAATAATAGTTGCTAAGATAAATGCCGAGTTTGTAGTTTTTAAAGTTTCATGTTATTCCAGGTGAAAGGATAAAGATATCCACTGGCACATTTAAAATGCTGGCTCAAATATAATGTTTATGCATAAAAGGTTTTATAATAGTTTAATGTTTGGTATGATTAATAAGCTTCATGACACTCAGAAAAAAAGAGTATTATGAGTAAAGAATTTCCTCATGTCTTATGCCGGAGAAACTCATTAAAAGTTGCACAAAGCCATAATGAGTGTCTAAAAAATTTCAACACATTCTCAACTGGTTCTGAAGGGTGAAGCTATGGGCTGAGTCTATACCCCAGTGTCCAAAAAGAGATTATTATCTGTTATATATATTAAAAACAGGCTGTAAGTATACATGTTTTCTAATTATTTCTGTAATTTCTACATAAAATTATTTAAATAATTTTGTTAATCCATAACTTGAGGGCAATTTTTTTCCAAAATATTTTCTAGAAAATGTGAGTATAGTATTGAATAATAAAACTACAGAAATTTCACTAGTAAGTTCATCTCACCTGGGGAAAGAGTTATGCATTACATTCTCAACAATGTTTTATAATACATTCATTTTAATTTTTAGTAAGTTTTCTAAAGTTTGTATGATTTTACTAATTTATAAGATAGATTTATATTCTAAATAATTGCAAACAGAAGACCTCCTGTAAGGTAAGTCCCAGCACTAATCCATGATTCATTATCTAAACTTTAATTGGCACAACTCTTGAAATTCAGGGACCATATGGAAAATAATGAGTCCTAATAGGTCTAAGGTGAAAAGATGGTAGGGGAGAAAGGGAGCCAGAAAAGCGCCAATTCAGAATGCTTAGCAACAGCAGTGCAAGTTCCCCAGAGATCTTGAACAATGTGTTCTCAATGTTTTACTGGTCTTGCTATCATATAACTAAACTGCATATTATTTCTCATCCTGTGAGACAAAGACTAAAATGAAAACCACAAACCAAACTTTAAGACTACTTTCCATAATTAAAAATGAAATCGGCTGACTGTTAATAAAAAAGGCAGCAATTTAGTTGCCATAACAACCCGAGGCAACTGTTGACTGACATCGCAATCTGCTGCCTTTTTATAAATAGCAGTTGATTTCCTCTCTTTCTTTTCAACTTGTTTTTAGTGCATACTGAGACTAATGGAACAACTGTGATTTTAAAACTATATCACTCATCAAGCAATGTACCTCTTCGCTGCAGTCACTGCCATAGAAATCATCTTCCAGTTGGGTGTCTGTCTTTGTCACGCTGGTATCGGTATCCTTGTTTAGATCTAAAATAAGCGGGCCACTCTCTGGAGACATACTCTGAGTCTTCCCGTGGGGTGCTGACCGTGGCCTTGATGAAAAAGTAAAAATGTCTATTGGCACAATCTGGGTTTCCTCTGCCTGTTGGTCAAGCTCATTTTCCTTGCTGTTTTCCTGCCACAGGTGTGCAGTGTAGCAGGAATCATCATCATTCAGGAGCAGAGACTGTCCACTGGATGCCAAATGGAGAAGGTGATCACCCTTTTTAGGAAATATCCATTCATCTGATATTTTTGAAAAGATGACAAAAATTAGATTAGTCTTTCATATTTGTTATTTTAGACAAGTACGGTAAAACTGGTTATTGTAATAGAGATTTATCAAATAATGCAAAAAGTCACAGAAGGCAATTTATCTGCTATCTTACAAGCTGCTAGACATTTAACTCATTGATTAGTGCCTATAGCTATGGGCAAATAATTTACACTTCCTCTTCATCTGAGTAAAACACTGGCCAGGAAATTTGTAAGTCTGAAATAATTATCACCTGTCTCACAGCAAGCTCCTTATAGTACAGCCTCATTAATCTGACATTCCAAGGAAGTGGGGGTGGGGGATCTCCCAAAGTTTAAGTGTTTTAAGTATTTCTTTTAACTGCAGGAGGAAGTGAATTTCAACAATCTTCTTTAAACAAAGTAACAGTATTGTTCAAATTATGAATCATGCAGAAGAGAAAACTATGAAAAGGTTAACAGTTCTTTCCTCTGTACTCTGGAAACAGATACATTCACTGACTAAACTGAGTAGACTTTCCAAGTGATAGTAAATTCTGAGAAATACTTTTAATATGACTGGTAAGTTCACTGTACTAGTGAAGAAAGACCTCTATGCTTAATTCTAAAAGAGAAAGCTTTGATGTGAATTTTTTTTCCTGCAGAGAAAAGTAAATATTTTCTTTGAAATATTTATATATATATACATATATATATATATTTTAACATAACTTAAATTAAGAAAATTAGGTCAGTATTGAAATAGATTTTATAACTATAATCTAGGGATAAATGATAATTCTGAAATTTACCTTTGAAGCATTTTTACTTTTTTCTTTAGAAGAAGAGCAAGAAAATAATTGAGCATCTTCTAAACTTATCATATTTTTTTTTTTACAATTTTCGGAGTGAGAGTATAGGTATTAAAGCACTTGCCTTGCATGAGGTCAACTCTGGTTTAATCGATGGCACTGCATATGGTGCCCTGAGCACCGAGGCACTACCAGGTGTGTATCCCAAAATCAAACAAAAAATTTGCTTTTGCTGCATTATGTGAATGCTAAAAATCATACATGAATCTGTGTTCTGCAGAAATACAATGTGAAGGGAGTAGTTTTGTTGTTGTTTTTGATTTTTTGGGGGGAGGTATCACCTGGCAGTGTTCTGGACCTATATAGGTGGGCTCAGGGGACCATACAGGGATTAAACCAAGGGATTAAACCAATATCAGTCTTGTGTCAGGCAAGTGCCTTACCCGTTGTACTATCTCTCTAGATCCTAAAGTGGGTAATTTTTTTCTCTGACTCTTGAATTTTGTTATATTTCTCATTACACAAAAAGTAACTGAGAGACATCTAAAGTTGCTACTTGAAATGCTAAAACCTAGATAATAAAAAAGCAATAAAACACTTTAAAAATTACATTCACTGTGCAAAAATTTTTATTCATCATAATTCACCTACTTCTTGAGACTCCTGTATACTAAAACTTACCCATAAAAAGGACAGTAAATGTAATTTCCTAGAGGAACTGATTAGGGCAAGTCTTTCATATGTTTAGCAACTGAGTCTGTAGGTTTGTATATACAGTCAAGGTACACTGAATCTGATCTGCCCACCATCACATGGCATGTGGAGGCTCCTGAAAGAGTGCCACTGCAGGCATGTGAGATGACTATGTTCATTGATTGTTCTTTATGAGAAGGGCAGAAAACCAGTTTTGCACAGTGCTAATAAGCACATGGAAGTGCCTTGCAAACAAAGCAGAGTGCTGTAAGATGTATATGGATATGTAAAGAAAATTGGAGGAAAATATGCTGAATATCTTCATTACACAATTAAACCATTTGCATTGTCTGCTGCTAAACATAAACTGTCATAAGTAAATGTAAAGCCTTGGGATTTGAGTCATGTAGTAGAGCACCTGCCTGACAGGTTAAGGCTGGAGTTTGATCCTAGGTATTACCCGATGTGCTATGGGATCCTGTTGGCACTAACTACAGCAATTAAAATGTGTTAAACCCTCACAGGCATCATGACCAAATGTTTGACCCCCAGCAAACCTAGAACAAAGTGGGTGTAATCCCCATCACAGCAACAAAAACAAAGGGAAAGCATGAAGGGAAAAAAGTAAATGGAGCCATTTCTACTCTAAAGAAACTAATTATCTCACAACCTCATGATTTTTTTGGAATTTGTAGTTTTACCTCAAGTATTTTCATATCAATTGTAATGAATAATTTGGTGTGTTTTCTTAGGAAAATATGTAAATTACTATGTAATCACAATATTGCAGCAAACAAGATAAATGCAAGAATGATCACCTAAACATCTAATTAGTTTTTCTACACAGTCAGATTTATGCTAGAGACACTAATTGCACCTAACATTTTAATGAAGGTTTCAACATTGCATAAATAAGACTGACAAACTACAAACAATTTTCATTTATTTTCCTTTTCTCCTGCTCAAAAACAATTTGCTTTTGTAAAAGTACCACACACCTGCTAGGCCAAATATGATGATGGACTCAATGTTCTATCTACAACCATTTCCACTAGAAAGAGGGCCAGAGGAATGCAACAACTGGGAATCTCAGGGAAGGGCAATAATGTCATGAGAAACCATCAGTTTGAAAATTTCCTCCTTCCTTCCTTCCTTCCTTCCTTCCTTCCTTCCTTCCTTCCTTCCTTCCTTCCTTCCTTCCTTCCTTCCTTCCTTCCTTCCTTCCTTCCTTCCTTCCTTCCTTCCTTCCTTCCTTCCTTCCTTCCTTCCTTCCTCCCTCCCTCCCTCCCTCCTCCCCCCCCTTCCCCTTCCCTTTCTCCCTCTCTCCCTTCCCCTCCTCTCTTTATTTCTTTCCCTTTTTTTTTTTTGGGAGCCACACCTGGTGATGCTCAAGGCTTACTTACTCCTGGCTCTGTGCTCAGAGATCACTCCTGGTAGGTTTGAGGGCCATATGGGGTGCCAGGGATTGAACCCAGGTCGGCTGTGTGCAAGAAAATAACTGTACTATCTGCTGTACTATCACTCTGGCACCCTCCAAATACTTTTCATTCAGTAAAGTTTGACATAAAATTGAGATTAAAAGGTGATTTGCAAAACCAAGTGATTTTAGCATAGAATAGGGCAAGTTTTCAGAGTGATCAGCTTTGAAATATTTGGCAGATTCATATTTTATTATTAATTATAAACTTTTATGATATAATAAAGATGCCAACCTGCTTGGTCAGGAGACTGGGGTTTCACTGTGCTGGGCTGAGATGTTTCTTCTTGTTGCTGGGACACAGTGGCGGGGTTAGTTGTTTCTTCATTTTCATTCCTGTTATTTCTTGAAGATCTGCCTTTATTAGATAAAATATTTACCACTATATTACTTCTTTTGAAATTCATAATTAATTTTAAAACAATGCTATTATTTATACAGCATTCTTTTCTGTTTGAAGTGACAATACAGATTATGTTCCAAGTGTTCCTGTTTTGCTCCCCCCGCCCCCCGCCCAGGAGAATGTTTTAAGATGAACTAAGCTGCATTTTTGTAGAAGTTCATCTTAAAATTCCTTGATATCTGCATGGGAACATTTTATTTATTTATTTTTTTGAAGAAAAATTTCTTTTTTTATTGAATCATTGTGAGATACACAGTTACAAAGCTTTCTTGATAGGGTTTCTGTCATACAATGTTCCAACACCCATCCCGCCCCCAGTACACTTCCCACCACCAATGTCCCCAGTATCCCTCCCGCCATCCCTCTTTTCCAGACTGCCTCTATGGTAGGGACTTTCTCTCTCTCTCTCTCTCTCTCTCTCTCTTTCTTTCTCTCCTTTTGGGCATTATGGTTTGCAATACAGATACTGAGAGACCATCATGTTTGGTCCTTTATCCACTTTCAGAAACATCTCCCATCCAGAGTGACCCCTTCCAATCACTGTCATAGTGGTCTCTTATCCCAAGGTTGGTCCATGGTTGGAAGCCTGTCTCAAATTCTGATGGACTTCATAATTCACAAATTCATAATCCATGATGTAAAGGGCTTTATTAATTTTTCCTTTGCCTCCAACTCAAGAGAAGTGTGTTTTTCTCAAATTAAGATTCTTACTAAATCTTTTTTTTTTTCCTTTGGTTTTTGGGCCACAGCAAGTGGTTCTCAGGGCTTTTTCAAGGCTCTGTGCTCAAGGATTACTCCTGGCAGGGCTCAGGGGATCATTTGTAGTGTAGGAAATGAACCCGGGTCAGCTGTGTGAAAGGCAAACACTTTACTTGCTGTACTATAGCTTTGACCCTCCGCATGTCTTTTAAACCACATTGGCATAATGCAGAAGTATATCTTTCCTTTTTATCTTGTAAAATAATATAAAATCTACTGAATTTCCTTCTACTCAAGAACTCTATATTTGGGGAAATAATGCTAACAGATGTGTTCATGATTCTGGGAGAGACTCAGGCTAGACCAATGTATATAGTCAAAAAACTATACATAATTGGCTCAAATCCAACATTTAAATAAATTATGGTGATAGCCACCTATATTATCTAATGCTTTACTGCTTGTAAAATTTAAATTTTTACCTCTGTTAGACAGGTGGCAGGGAATCCAAAGGGAGAACCAGTAAATGTAAAAAGCAATCTGAAAAGGGACCCACTTACAAGGCAGAGACACAAATTAAAATGAAAATTATGAGTTAAGTTCAGTTTTAGTAAAGTCTGCAGGTTGAAACTTCCTATAAATTGGACCATATTTTGAAAACAATAATTTAAGCAGATGTCTTTGAAAGTAAAAATAGGAAGTCCTTTATTTCAACAGTACTGCCTACTTAATCCAGCAAATCTTTGTTAGGGCTCTAGAGCAATACTTTTTCAGAAAATTTGATTTCAATAATCCCTATGGAACAGGCATTTATATTTTAAATGAATTGGCTCATAATCCTTTAAAATTTACAACCTGCAGAGAGAGATCCTATTGCTCTGAATAATATACAGACATAAGATAGTATTGAATTAGTGCCGTACCGCTGGGCGTCTCTGTCCTTTCTCTGCTGGTGCTTTTTAACCGTAATCTTCTGCTATTATTCTTATCTGCTGATGGTTCTTGAGGGGGATGTGGATGCATAATATGCAGATTGGCTATATATTTTCATATAAGAAAAGATAGAACAGAAAGTACTATATGGTTTGAAATAACTCAATTAATGCAATTATAGTTATATTGAGAATGTTCATGTATCACTTTGACATAAAATAAGGCTACTTCAAAAACACAAAAACACAATGTATTTCTCCTTAGGAAACAGGTGTTTAATTTTATTCCAATATTGGGATTTTTTTAGACTTTCTAAGAAAGAAATACATTTTATTCTGAAAGATAACATTTTATTTATTTATTTTGAAATATAACATTTTGGAGAGATACAAATTGATAGATATTAAGCATGCAATATACTATAAAAGTATGAATAATAAAATCAATAGTCAATACAGAAAAATTATTTTTTCCTTTAAAAGAGGAAGTGCAGTTAAACATAATTCAATAAAGACTAAGAGAAGTTTCTGGAAGAACCCCAGAGAACTGAGTGCAAACTCAAAGAATTCCAGAGAATAACTAAATATTATTTATATTACTCTTATATAAATAAATATATTCATTATAAACAAAAAATAACAATTACTAAATGCTTAATTTCTCAGAACTGTATGTAGTATTTAACTGATTTTTCTCATAGAATCTTCACAAATACACCTTAGGACAGTTGTTATTTAGAAATAATATTAGTATCTTTATTTTTCAGATGAGAAAATGAAGGTCACAAAGTTTAAAAAACTTGATCAAAGTTTCACAAGGGAGTGGGAGTTATTTATTATTTATTTTCTTATCTGTTTTATACTCCATGGGAATTGTAGTTTATAAAAGATTAGACTAATTTCTAAATCAAGTCCCTCCCCCATATTTCAACCTTTGCAAAAGGCACACCAGTGAAAGTGAAAAATACTGAGAGGGAGTGGAAATATAGGTTCTCCTCAGTTCTTTCAAGTGATTGCAAAGAACAAATCGCTTGACCTTTCTGTAAGCCTTGAACTCTCAATCTACAACATAGGAAAAATGTCTTTTCTTTACCAACAGGGTTGTTTTTTTTTAATCAATGAGAGAAATTAAAGAGCATTTTACAAATGGAAGAGACTAATTAAAAGATAAATTATTTAGAAAACTGAAAATGCACACTAAGCTTTCCAAAATACAGCCATTATAGGATCCATATAATTTCCTCACTGGACATCATAAAATAAAACACAAGTACTATAACAACTAAAAAATGGCAATTTCATAAATAAGAAATCCAAACATCTTTCAATAAATACTCCTTATCCTTTTATTTTGGATTTAATATCTAGTCAATAATGCAACTTCAGATTTACGTGATTTTCCACTATTCTCACTAGCTATCAATATTTATGTAAAAACACTTTCTTACCATGAGTAGGTACAGCCTGCTTTATTTGGCGAATATTTTCTTTATCACCTTGCTCCTCAGACTCAGATATAAACAAGGCAGGCATTTCTGTACTATTAACACTCTTCTCTACCATGGACTGCTGGCACGATCGGCTATTTTTAGACCCTGTGGATTTTACAGTCTACAGGAAAACAAATTAGTCTATATTTTAAAATGTAGGCATTAAATGTATTTTCTATAAATCTACAATGGAGAAATAATATTTGAGCAAAGAATAATGAAAAAAATAGAGAAATCAAGAGAGTGAAAACAGTTGGGGAGAAAAGTTATGGTGGGAAATTAGAAAGCCACTGATGGAGAAGAACAATAAGATAAAATACACCACTACACAACTCTCCTACACACATAAGTTAAAAGATTCTTACTTGCCACTCTTCATCTATAGTAGATAGGAGTTAAAGTGAAATTCACTCTTTTTTATGCTTTATTTTGAAAATCACAGTCTAAACTAAAATCAGAGGAAAATTATATATATGCATATATATCACATTTAGAAAATCTATTCTCAAGTGTCTGGTGGTGACAGAATTCCTTTTTGAAGGAGGCTACAAAATACACTCACATATAATTGCCTTTAAGTTTCTGAACATATTTAATGAAAAGAATACTCAAGATGTTAATTTTGTTGACATGATAAAAAGGAAACACTTTTGAGGCCCTTTAAAACCCAAAATTTATGTTCTAAATTTATTTGAGCCTTCTGCTTTTGGCATGTAGTCTCTCTTCTTTCTCCCACACTGGGGAAAATAAAACCCCCCACAAAAATTCTTCTCTTCCCATGTCATTCAAGCTTAGACAAGTTCTTCAAACCTTGTTCCTACCTCACTGGATGTCCTCATGTTATTCCTTCTGCCAGAGAGTGGAGGTGGTCCAAGAACTTTGGATCCAAAGGCGATATGACATACATCTTGGTTTTTGCTATTTCGCACACTCCCTGTTCCTCTGTTAATGAACTGATCTGTTTTTATTAAAAGAAGGTAGTAATGTCCATTAGTAGGCATACAGACACACAAAAAACTTTCGGAAGTATCTGAAAGTTCAGTTGTTCCAAATGTTAAAGTCTCTGAATCCCATCTCCATGGGCATTTCTTAAAACTGCAGATAACTGGGGCCCAAACCAGAATGTACAGTGAGAAACCGGCAGCGGGCCAAAAATAGATACTTTTTTTGGGTGGTCACACCTGGCAATGCACAGGGGTTACTCCTGGCTCTGCACTCAGGAATTACTCCTGGCGGTGCTCAGGGACCATATGGGATGCTGGGATTCGAACCCGGGTTGGCTGCGTGCAAGGCAAATGCCCTACCCACTGTGCTATGGCTCCAGCCCCCAGAAATAGATACTTTTAACAGATTCTTCCAGTATTTTCTTTTTTTTCCCCAGGTATTACCAGCAGTGCTGGTACAGGGGAAACCACATATGATATTCAACCCAGGTTTGATGGTACTTAGGTCTGGGGCTCAGTGTTGGTGGGCCACCAGGCTACATCCAATGGAGCATGCAGGCTGGGGATCAACCTTGGGTCCTCCATATGCAAAACATGTGCTCCAATCCTTTGAACTCTCTTCTCTGCCCACCAATGATAGTTTCATGTATGAACTGAGGAGAAAGACTGAATAAGGCTGAAAAACTTTCAGGCTGTGAGTGAAAGCAGGGTCAAAAATGACCAAGACACTGTGATTTATATGAAGAGTACGATGCTCAACAGTAGCAGTGCTCAGACACCACAACCAGATGCCGATCAAGCCTGAGATTTCCTAGTGTTAGCAAATAGATGTGGCTATAGTATACATCTAGACTCCTTTCTAAAAGGTTATTTGTAAACACTCATTTGTAGAAAACAAAATAATATTAGTCTGTTTGGATCAATAACAGAAAAGTGACTCTCAAATTCTAGGCCAACTGAAAAAAATCCATTAGAAATTCATATCTTTTCTGACTGAGTAGAACAAACCCTAGAGAAGTGTTTCTCACTCATTTTCTGTCCTTACGGCTCCCCTATTCTCATGCTGTGGCCCACTTATGTAGCATTATGTCACAGAATTCCTATGATCCAGAAAATCCCAGGGCCCACAAGAGAGCAATTACAGCCTGGTTGACAAATGGTGCCCTAAAGAACTGATTCTGTTCTAATCTGTACATCTTCCAAAAAGGAAATAGCCACTGAGGTTACTGAAGGGTGGTGAGGGCTATGGCATAGATCTAGAAAGGCATTTTCAATAATAGGATGTGAGTTTATCCTTAGAAAAAATATTTTGATTACAGGAACCCTTTGTCCATAGGTATATATTTCTGTTCAAACATTGTAGCGCACTTGTTTTCACATGAGCAATCATGGAACAGTTAGGAATTAAAGGGTGTGGTCCCAAGTTGGAGGTGAGTCATGGCCAGAGGAAAGATACTGAGGACTGAAAATTTAGCCACAGATTTATGACTCTCCACCTGTCTATTGGGAAGCGAGACAAATCCCTGGCTGGCATTTGCAGCAGAGGGAGCGATAAAAATCAAATGATCATGTCAATAGTTGCAGAGAAAACACTTAACAGGATCCAATTCCATCTAGGATAAAAACTTACACCAAAATGTACATAGAAAGAAACTGCCTCAATATAGTAAAGACCGTGTATCACAAATCCACAGTTTATATCCTAATGAACAATGAAAAATAAAAAAGCACTTCTCTAAGATCAGGAAGGAGACAAGGATGCCCACTTTAACCACTATAATTCACCATAGATAGTATTGAAAATTGTGGTCACAGAATTTTTAGATGCAAACAGTAAGGTTAAAAAGAAATAAATTAAAATAAATATGTGCTTCCTGCCCAAATTAAGTACCTGGAGATCAACATAGCAGAAGAGGTGAAAGACTTACACAAAGAAGATAATAAATCATTGTTTAAAGAAATAGAAGAAAACACAAGGAAATTAAAACACATACAATGCTCAAGATCGGAGGAATTAATATTGTTAAAATGAGTATTCTTTACAGCTGGAGAGATAGGTAAGGTGCTTGCCTTGCACACAGCTAAGCCACGTTTAATCAACCTAGCACCTCAGGAGTGATTCCTGAGCGGATCCAGGTGAAAGCCCTAAATATAGCCAGCTGTAGCTCCAAACAAAGCAGCACAAAACAAAATAAAAAATAAAAAAAATAAAAAGCAAAATAAAAGAAGATTCACATATAGATTCAATCCCAAGGATACATGATCCACTGGAACTTCAGGACCCCAAAAAACCATATGCTTTGGATCTTGCATTTAGCCCCTAGCCTGGCTGGTTGAGAATTGCTGGATGTGGCCCCTTGATTCCCTGAATACTGACTGGGAGACCCAATGGGGAAAATGAACATTCTACTCAAAGCACTAAAAGGTACAGATCCATTGCAATACTCATAAAATCCCTGTGTCACTTTTAGGAACGTGGAACAAATACTGATTAAAATTTATATGGACTAATAAAACTCACAGAATAGCCAAATCAATCCTGGAAAAGATGGGTTGCTTTACTCTCTTCAAATTTAAATTAAACAATCCTATGAAACTACAGCAATGTAAACTGTGTGGTATTGGAAAAACAACCTTAGATCAATGGAATGGAATTGAGATCCCAGAGTTAAAATTTTAGATATAAGAATAGTGATCCTCAACAAAAGAGCTAGGTGAATGAAGTGAAGTAAGAAAAGTCTCTTCAACAAATGGTGGTGAGAAAAACAAATCATGTGCAAAAAAAAAAAAAGAAATCTGAATCCGCATGTCATACTATACAGAAACATTAATAAAATAGATTAAAGTCTTTGAAACAAGGTTCAAACCCATTAAATACACTGAATAATATATGGTCAGAATTCTCCATGATATTAACATCAGAGTCTTCTTCAGTAATTTAATGTCATTGATTAAGAAAATAGAAAAAAATGAAGTGGTACTAATTTAAACAAAAAAGTTTCTGCACTGAAAAAAAAAAACAATGACTAGAATAAAAATCCTACTGAATTGGAGTAAATATTTGCTCATCACACATGTGATGAAGGGTTAAAAGCCAGCATTAATACAACACCCACAAAACTTAGAACAACAAAAGGCAATGCCATCAAAAACTGGGGAGAGGAGCTGGACAGACCCTTCCTTAAAGAAGACACACAGGGCTGGAGTGATAGTACAGCAGGTAGGGTGCTTGCCTTGCATATGGCTGACTCAGGTTTGATCCTCAGCATCCCATAGGGTCCTCCAACCACTATGAGGAGAGATCCCCGAGTGTACAGCCAGGAGTAAGTCCTGAGAACCACTGAATGTGGCAAATACACAGACACACACAGACACACAGATCAACAGACAATTGTTCTAAATTGTTCTAATTTAGAACAATTAGCACATACTCTTAAAGCCTGGTATACTTTGTTTATAATCATATTGTCATAATCATCTCTGTAAACATGTATCATGCTATGTACCTACTGTAGTAGAGGCCTAATTAAAATATCAAGAGATAGATAGCCAAAAGGTATCTGAAAAGGTAATATCACTTCTGGGAATATATCTCGAGGATGCAAAAAAGCACAGTAGAAATGACATCTGTACCTATATGTTCACTGCAGCACTGTTCACGATAGCCAAAATCTGGAAACAACCTGAGTGCCCTAGAACAGATGATTGGTTAAAGAAACTTTGGTACATCTACACAATGGAATACTATGCAGCTGTTAGAAGAGATGAAGTCATGAACTTTGCATATAAGTGGATCAACATGGAAAGTATCATGCTAAGTGAAATGAGTCAGAAAGAGAGGGACAGACATAGAAGGACTGCACTCCTTCTGCACTCTTCATATGATGTAATTCTATACTCCACAAAGGACTGCACTTTGTGGAGTATAGAATTACATCATATGAGGCTGATACCCAAGGACAGTAGATATAAGGGCCAGGAGATTGCCCCGTAGCTGGAAGCCTGTGTCATGAGTGGAGGGGAGAAGGCAGATGGAATAGAGAAGGGATCACTAAGAAAATGATGGCTGGAGGAATCAGTTGGGATGGGAGATGTGTGCCGAAAGCAGTTAATGGACCAAACATGATGACCTCTCAGTGTCTGTGTTGCAAGCCATAATGTCCAAAAGTAGAGAGAGTATGGGAAATATTGTCTGCCACGGAGGCAGGGGGAGGATGGGAAAGGGGGGGTATACTGGGGATATTGGTGGTGGGGAATGTGTACTGGTAGAGGGATGGGTGTTTGATCATTGTGTGATTGTAACCCAAACGTGAAAGCTTGCAACTATCTCACAGTGATTCAATAAAATTAAAAAAAAAAGGTACTAATCTTCACATTAATCATCAGGGTGTATATCAAAATGACAGTAAAATATCACCTTGCACCAGTGAGAATGGCACACATCAAAAATACTGTAGTACTGTAAACAACCAGGTAGTAGGAATATAGTAAAAAAGAAAAACTTATCCACTATTGATAGGAATGTTTTATGGTTCAGCCTCTTTGGAAAACAGAATGTAGAGTCCTTAAAAAATTAGGAATTGGTGCTCCCCGCCCAGACGAGAACCAGAGCGGCCACACACATGAAACGGCTCCTCTGCTCCTTAAAGACTATGATCCTGGAAGGCTACTAATCACTTTTGGCACCCAGCGGCTTCTTATAGAAATGCATCTAGCCAGTGAACTGAGCTACAACCCCCAGCCGCCCGGGGAGGGGAAAGGTTTTTCTCTCTCGGCCTTGTCTTTATGTGACTTCTGGAAGAAATATCTGTGGAGTTAATTACTGAAATATCAGAAATCGAAAACCGCGCGGCTGCGAGCTTATATATTCTTCACTCTCAGCAATGGAAAACAAATTATCAAATGATGCCTTTTCAGCAGGTATGATTATTGGGGGAAAATTCTAAATAATATTAGTGAGTTCTCTGTTGAAATATTGAATGTCCTCAAAGTATAGAGAGTAAAGTGAAGCTCATTAGCCACTCAGGTGGAGGTGTGCATGGGAGGGGGGGTATATTGGGATTCTTGATGGTGGAACAGGTGCACTGGTGAAGGGATAGGGGTTTGATCACTATATGACTGAGACTTAAACCTGAAAGCTTTGTAACTTTCTTCACGGTGATTCAATAAAAGAAAAATTAAAACTCCCCCTCCAAAAAAAATTAGGAATTGAGCTTCTATATGACTCAGGGATTCTACTTGGTATGTTTACTAAAAGCACAGAAACATTAATTGGAAAAGATATTTGCATTCCTATATTCACTGCAGCACTCTTTATTATAGTCAATATCTGAAAATACAACAAATGCCCAAGAATAGATGAGTAGATAAAGAAATTACACAATACCACTCAGCCATAAAAAAAGATGAGATCCTATAGTTTGCTGCAACTTGTATGGAACTGGAGGATATCATGTTGACTGAAGCAAAACAAACACTAAGTGATATCACTCATTATGTGGAGTATAAAAAAACATACTAAAGAAATAAACAATGGCCAATGATAATAACCCCTGAGAGTCTGCCTATGGAACTGAATTTGCTAATTTGGGGTGAAGAATGAAAGGTTTATCCAGAGATATGAAAGGATGCTGATACTCTGATGGTGGACACATGGTACAGCAATGTTATATTTCTGAAACATTAATATTAGCAGTATTATAAATCACAGTACCTATATCCCTCCAAATCTTAGTGGAAAAATTTCCTTAAACTTTTTTCATATTTATCTATACACAGATTCTTCCCAATAAACTAATGGCTATTTAGTTGGTTTCTTATGTCCTCCATTTTCTGAAAGCATAGCAGGAAATTGATAAATATAATAAAAATTACAGATAACATTCTAAAAAAAGAATTTTGGGGAGGGAATATACTAAAATTCATACCAACACTGCTTCAGCTTTACTTTAAACAAAATAAATATTAACAAGTTCATAACTATTGATAAATTGAAAATTTTAAGTGCTTAGAATTATTTAGAGGAATCTCTTGCTTAGCAGTAGATATTTGGTGACAATTAATGATTTAGCAAACCTGATTTGATATAATCCCCCAAATCACATAAAGTTTGAAGTTATTATTTATTTTATAAGATGATCTACAACTGGGTCTTTTTAAAGAATAATCTACTACTGAGTATTTAAACTCTTTTAAACAATTTTTTCATTTTACAAATTACAGTGTATATTTTCCACATAGCCAAGTATTCTAACATTATTAAGTATCTCTTAACAGATCTCTTTAAATTTAGAACAATTGGCACATACTCTTAAAGCCTGGTATACTTTAATTGTTTATAATCATATTGTCATAATCATCTCCGTAAACATGTATCATGCTATGTACCTACTGTAATAGAGGCCTAATTAAAATATCAAGAGAAAGTAATTTAGACCTTTTATTTTTAAAATAAAAAGTGGAGGGGATGGATCTCTAATGAAATCTTAATAAAATCTAATCTTAATAAAAGAAAACCAAAAGCAGAAAAGCTTGCCTTTTGAATTCTAACAGGAGCTCTTTTATGAGCCGATATCAATATGCATAATGTAAGGTTAAAAATCAAGATTAGATTAAAGTCATGCTCTAGGCATTTCATTTTCTTGAATTTGTGGAAAATGAACTTGGTGTAGGTCCAAGATGTTACCATTAATTATTTTGCTACATTATTGAGGGGTCCATGCCTTTGTAGTTAGAGTGTACAACCTGAGGGTCTACTTTCTAATTGGCTTTTAGAAAAATAAACATTCATTTTTGTCTCAAGATACAGTGTTCTAATTACTACAGTCATTTAAGTTTGCAGGGTTTTCAAAGCTGAACCAAAAAAACTTGCTGAATTTTCAACTCTAATCATTGAGGGGTCATGTTCAAGACTTACAGCTATTGTCTAACAATCAAATCAAAATTAAATTTGCTTCCAGAATCCAGACCTTGAACTGGATTTTATTATAAGCACATTATTATAAGCACATTACTATAAAGAATGTCAAAGATACCAAAAAAGGGAACAATCTAGTAGAACAATATTATTTTAGACAGAAAACTTAACCTAAGTCTCACCTTCTTTCAAAAGATTAAGATAATAATAGTATGTAGCAAGAGCATTTTTCTTACATTTATGAAACAGTGCATATATCGGTCTACATTCTGTACCTAGTAGAGAAAATGTGTAGTAAATATGCTATTAGTATCTTCCATCTTGAGCAGCATTTAGCAATTTGTACAGTTCATTCATAATCATGCATTCCTTCTTCTAATTATTAATTCTGTGGTGACTGGATCCCTAGCCTAGGAAGTTACTGCTCAAGAAACTGAGTTGGGACAGGGACCAAGAGGACACACATCTTTCAAAAAGCTCACCATCTCATAGTGGAAACATATATTAGAGTAAGTAATTCGTAAATAATTACATGATTATATACGGTAAAGGTAATGCAAGAAAAATTCTATGAGTGTGTAAGAGGGTTTTGCATTTTGAAGGTCCTTATTCAACTTGAGAACTGGAATGATGAAGGATATGATGATGTGTCTATAATTTCAATGCAATATCTAATGACTCTGTGTGGTCATGATTCTATCACCAGAGGATGAAAAACATCTGTTCAGATATTTGTCTACACTAAGATGAGAGACTGAACCCAGAGTGTCCCAAGGTCAACTTGTTCCTCAAATCTAAAACTCATTATGAGTTTTAAAACTTATGATGCTATCCTTAGTAAGGCAGGAAGGCACTGCAGGAACGTCTTCTTAGAGCCACTACCTATTTTTTTGTGCAATTTTATGAGGCCATCTAACCAAACACTTCTGTTCTGCTAATCGAAAATGGGTGTATAAAAGACTGTGACAGAATTTCATGACCATGATATTTTAAGGACATATGAAGACTAATGGAATTCTATGAGGAAACATATGAGCTATATATCATAATATGTATTTAAATATCATTTTTTTCCCAGAGAGATAAAAGTGAGGGCAGAAAGAGAGAAACTGAAGCAACTTAGGCACATAATGAATTAGCAGGCATGTAGAATATGGGGGAAGGGAATTTTGGTTAAGGAGAATACATGTCCTATACAAAATATTTTAATTGAAACATTTTTAAAGACTGGTTGAAGAACTATCAGAATACAAATGCTGGAGCATGATGAAGACAGTGAAGAGGTTAACTGGCTAAGCAGGAAAAGTCATAGGTGATTAAAAGTTGTCTTCAACTCTTGCAAATTACAAAAACTACTTAGCTTTACCTCCTTAATAAAAAATGTTTAAGACTTTTTAAAAAGACAACACAACAATAGTATCAATTAAAATTAAAATATCCTTTTCTCCTCTGAAAAAGAGAAAGAGGACTTTAGACTATGTAAAATCACTGTGTATAAAATTAGGATATGTCAATGTGACAAACATAATAAAACCCAAGATACTACTTTTCTTCACAAACTCTTAGCTTATGAGAAACATAATTAGCCTATATTTTGTTTTTTACTTTAAAAATATATTTATTTTCAATTAGACACCATGGTTTAAAAAGTTGTTCAGGGGGCTGGAGTGACAGCACAGCAGGTAGAGCGTTTGCCTTGCACAAGGCTGACCCGGGTTCGATTCCCAGCATCCCATATGGTCCCCTGAGCACCGCCAGGGGTAATTCCTAAGTGCAGAGCCAGGAATAATCCCTGTGCATCGCCAGGTGTGACCCAGAAAGAAAAAAAAAAGTTGTTCATAATAGATTGTCTCAGGCAAATGATGTTGCAATACCAATTCTACCTCCAGTGTCCCCAGGATCTCTGCATTCCCCAGCCTGTCCCTTTGGCAGGCATATAACAAATGTACTTCATACTGCTTGCTCCAACAACACTTAAAGAAACGGGAAATGGAATTGTCAGAAGATAAATCAACAAATGTCAATCTGTAGTGATACAGATTTTAGTCTGTGCAAATAAAGAAATTCAAATCATTTAATAGAATATAGTGTATTGCCTATTCTCATTTACATAACTAAGTTTTCAACTATGGCATCTAAAAAACACTGCATTAAATTTTACTTTGTATTTGAGTTTATTGAAGTAATCATCATATCTTCCATGTCATAAATGAGGCATCATCTCCCTCGTCACCTCCCCATGGGTAGGTATATAACAAGTTTATTTCATATTACTTGGTCAAAAAAAACTTAAAAGAATGGCAAGTAGAATTATGAGAAAATAATTCAATAAAAGTCAATTGTATTCAAATTATATATGTTTTTAAGCATTCTTAATCGAGCAGAGGACAACCATATATACCATGGTGTATACAACCATATACACATTACTTTTAATGAATAATGGAAACTTTTTTAGGGAAGAAATGTATTATCTCAAGAAAAATTTCCTACTTCAAACAAACAGGTCTTATTATTTATAATATAGGCCTTGGTAGATCATCTTCACCACCAATAAGTCAGTTTCTTAAAAGAAGGCTCTCCGGAAAATAATCCTTAAGTTCATAGTAGTAAAAAAATGTTTAGTGGAGTTAACAGTTAAGGGTCTAACTCTTAAACCAGGCTACTGGGGTCTATAACAGCTCTCAACATGCTAATTACTGACTTCATCTCTATAAACTTCAATTTTATCATCTACAAAATTAAGATAGGCATTTTTGTTTGTTTGTTTGCTGCACCTGATAATATTCAGGGAACCATATATAGTGCCAGAGATTGAACCAGGTTGGCAGCACACAAAGCAAACCCCTGAACTCCTGTACTCTTTCCAACCCATAATGGAGGTTTTTACATAAAAGGTTTACAAATTCCACTGGGATTCTCTGTTTGATGGCTAATTTTATGTGTCAAGTTGACTCAGTCACAGAAAACCCAGACTAACATTATTCACTGTGAATTTTTGTCCGGATGAAATTATCATTTTAATTGGTAGGCTGAATAAAGCAGAGTGCCCTCAACAAAGTAAGTTCATCCAATCCATCAGAGGCCTAAAGAGAACAATAATAACAACAACCAAAAAAAAAAAAAAGAAGAAGAAGAATTCGATTTTTTGAGCTGAAACATTGATCTGAAACTTTGACCAGACCACAGCTTTCCTAGTTTTTAGGCCTTTGAAGCTGTATGAGAACCTTTATTTAGTTGGCTCCCTGAACTTTCAACTCAATCCTGGGACAGTGTCCATAATTTCACAGCCAATTCCTTTTAACAAGATATAATTAGTTTTCTAAATGTTAATGTAAATATATAAAATACATATATGTGCATAAACTATAGACTATTCCTTTGGAGACCCCTGGCTATTTCACTGAATAATGAGCTTTTATTTTTATCTATTAAGGTTTTTGTGCAATAACCAACAATGCTCAGGCATATTACTCTTGGCTCTGCACTTAAAATCACTCCTGATGGGCTCAGGGGACCATATGGGGTTCTGGGGATGGAATCTGAGTCAGCCACAAGCAAGGCAAGCACCCTACCTGCTATGCTATCTTTCCAGCCCCAGGAGAGAGTTTTTGCTTCTTGAAACATAGCAAAAACTCACTGATTCTTCAACAATGAGGGTGACAATAATGTTAATGATGGTGACAATTTGTTTCTTAAAATACATACTTGCTTGCTCCAGTTATTTGGATAGAACGTCATTCATCTGATAACTTCATCAAGAAATACTTATTGATATAGCTGCTGCCATGTCAACTTACCACTGGCCCTACTCTTCAGATTCACAACCTAAATATTCTTAGAGATGCAAGCCAAGCAGCTGAAATTTATGGATACTGAGTTCCCCCACCCCCAAAAGCCCTTGCTTGAGGTAAAAACTCTGGGGCATCCTCAGGAAGGTGATGGATAGTCTGAGATCCCGCCCTTTCAAAGCCCCAGCAGTCCACCCACAACCCACTGCTGCTGCCATGCCAGATGCCTATGGCCTAGTGTCATGGCTTCACTACGAATCTCTGCAGACTCATCCTAGCTCTACATATCCTGAAGTTTCTGGACTGCAGCTGCATACATGGCCATGCAACACCTTCAAATTCCACTGTACTGAAATTCTAGGAGGAGCACACCAAATTAGATGAGAAAGCAATATAGAAGCCAGCTAACTCAACAAACAAAAACAATAACACAGAAGGCTCAACTAGCGGCAAACAATTTAGTAAATCCCCAAAGACTTAACAACCCCGTGGTGAGACTTAACAATTCTCACAAATTTTCTTTTACTGAAGTATTTTTGATAATTCCTTTAGCCGATTTGTTGTAACAAGTAATATAAAACAAATTGTTTGCCTGCGAAAAGGGCAAGTTTGACAGGTGGTTGGGAAAATGGTGACAATGGTGGAAGAATGGTCACTTAGGTGATGGGTCTGATGTGGAATATCAAAAGCCTGTAACAACTGTATTGTGAACAACTTTGTAAACCATGGTGTTTAAATAAAGTTTAAAAAATGTCTTACTTATTGAGCTACTATAGTGCTAAGGATTGAGCTAGCTCCTAGAAATATAATAAATAGAACTGCTGAAGTTTCAAAACCCACATTTAAGCAGGAGAGACAGCAATAAACAAATAATGAAGCAAATTATAAAATATCAAGTAATGATAAGTGTTTTAATAAAAATAAAAGCAGGGTGATGCTACTGACTGTGCTGTGGGGCTTTTGGAGGTCACTGATGATTATAAGCTCATGTTCACAACTAGTGAAATTGTATAATTCATATTGATATAGCATAGGTTATTATATTTGTATAGCCCTGTTATACTATGAAAATTCTAACATTAAATTATACATATAGTGATTTTATTTGTCACTGTTACGTCATCCCGTTGCTCATCGATTTGTTCTAGTGGGCACCAGAAACATCTCTCATTGTGAGACTTATTGTTACTGTTTTTGGCATATCCAATATGCCACGGGTAGCTTGTCAGACTCTTCCATGCGGGCAAAATACTCTCGATAGCTTGCTGGGTTCTCTGAAAGGAGCGGAGGAATCAAACACGGGTCAGCTGTGTGAAAGGCGAACGCCCTACCACTGTGCTATCGCTCCAGCCCAGTGATTTTATTTAGCAAATATTTTTTAATTTCCTTTCCACTGCATATTTTAAATAAAAATATTTAAAGTGGAGAAATATATTTTAATTTCAGCATAATTCTGAAGACAAAGTTATATAGAACACACAAAATGTTTCATAATTTCATCTATTTACAGAATAAACTGAATATATTTTGAACATTAAAAATTGGTAATAAAAAATGAGTAGGTTGTATTCCTCTGTTCCTTCACTCCTACCTCCTGTTTCTAAAACACACACATATATATGTATTAGATATATATGCATCAATGGGGTCAGATAAAAACATTTGTGTTTCTATTTTTCACTATAGCCTTGACTTTGAGGCCTTTCCTGATCATTATAAGCATATAACTTATCTGTCTTCATGTTTGTTACAAGCAAGGCTGTATTAGACATCTAAAGGAGAAATTTAAATGTTGGAATGAAAAAGTATAACAATCAAATTAAGTGCAATTGTTCATATTTTATATTATGAATTATGTCTCAATATTTTAAATATTTGGCAGAAATATCAGTGAAGAGTTAGAATTTATCCTCTAAATGGTTTGTGATATCTATATACTAACAGATTTTATAGATAGTAATCAATATCCATACCAAATTCTTTTATCATTATCATTTTTTATAGGATTCTTCTCCTCTGGAAAGTCCTTATATTTCTCTAATTAAATTTCTTTAAGTAAAACAATTTACTTCACACACACAAAATTCTTTTATGAGGGAAGGTGAGCAGTTATGCCTCAATTTTACTAACAATGGGGAAGAAGAAATACAATTCAGAGATGGCAACGTTTACTCTGAATAATTATCAACCATTGTCACTAGAAATTGTGAAATTTTTAACCAACAATCCTAACATTTAAGGAAGGCTTATCAAAACTCTGAGTTTAGAAAATAGTCTGTGTTTTTTCTTGAAGTTGTAAGCTAACACTCTCATCTTTTAGGTTTTACTCTGAAGTAGATCTCGTTGCTTGATTTGAATTTTGCTTTCAAAATGTCATACTCAGAGAAAAAACTCTAATTAAAAAAACTCACAATATCAAAGGCAGATGATTATTTCATGGTTATTGCTAGACACATTAATTTATCTGTCTGCAATTGTGCTAGAAGATAGGGACCTCAGTCTTGTCTTACTTAAAAAGGAGAGAAAAATCCAATAAGGCTGCTGCTGTGGGAAGGCGGCCATTTGGGAAAACTGCTTTCTAATTTTTAAGTATATTAGTAGTTTTGATTTGTGCTTAGTGGACCACTGCATCTTGTCATTAGTAGCTGAATGCTCAGCTTCAGTAACCAGACCTGATTCTCCAGTTCAATTAAACCTGGTCTCATTAATGAAAATAAAATCATCAGATCTCAGTCTCTGAAGACTAACAGTTATTAGCTGATGTGCATCAGGAATTGACAGTGAACAGGGCAAACGTGTGGTAGCACCTGGTTTTGGGTAATCCCGTTATTTTGTTAATTTCATTAAAAGCATTCAATAATATAGACTCTAAAACAGGAGTTTCAACATTTCTGTTACTGCTTTAAAATTAGAAGGTATCTAATGAAGGAGGCCTCTCCTCCCTTTTAAAAAAGTCACAAAAAGAAGTAGTTTAAGTGGAGAAATACCTCTGGCTTTTCCATGATTAAAAAAAAAAAATCTAACCATGGGTAGATTCACTTGGTACATCTTTCAAACAAAATAACTGACAGAGAACAATAATTGTTATGTTCATTTATAGAAGTTTTCAAAGCCTATAGATGTTAAAATGATCATCAGAAAAGTAATTGTCGAAAGAGAACTACGAAGTATGTTCATATAATTTTAGCTTCCATAGATCTACAATGAATGTAAGAGGAATGATCATAAACCTTGTGACTAAAAATTTAATTATAACTAGGATTCATCAGGTAGAAGACAGATGCTATTAGATGGTGATTATTAGGAGTCAATTTATGAAATTCACAAAATATATTCTTATCTCCTTCTAAGAGTTGAGATCAGACATTACCTGTGAAAAGTTTACAATGTTGAATTAATAACGCCATGAATTTTCATTCAAATTTATTTTTAATCTCAGATATTTAAGGTGTCTTTAAACTATCTAATCTTATTTTTTTTATAAGGACCACTGTCAGTGAAGTTACAGCTTGTCAAGGGACACTCATGGTGAGACTCAATCAAACGGTGTGGGACTAGTGGTTCAGCACAGGCCAAGTGATCAGCGTTATGTGGGACCATGGTGCTCAAGGGGCATCTAGGGACATTTCAGCAACGCAGCAGTGCGGGTACAGTCCATTGGTGGAGCTTGACTCAAGGCTTAACACATGCTAGACACATGTCCTACCATTTGAGATATTTCCTTAGTTTCTATTTTTATTTTTTTGATATTTGAGGATTTTGCCTGTGTTCTATGACTGAGGGTCATTTTCTGTGGTCCTCAGCCCGAGCACTAATGGGGGGGCACCAGTATCATACCCATGGGTACAATGAGGTGATGAGTAAAATTTTGAGGTTCAAACCCGGGCCTTTGAATATACAATGCATGTGTTCGACCACTTGAACCACATTCCTAGTCCTAGAATCCTTGAATTTTAAATTTTAAAAGGACACAAAATATTTGAATGCAGCCTTGCACCCTTGCACTTTCATAAATACACAATTTTTAAAACATTAAACTAAGAGAGATAGAAGGAAAAAAAGAACATTTATAATTGCAGAGTTTCCTGGTAGTCTTTACAGCATAGTCATTTCTGTTAATGTAAGCTAGCACAGCTTATTAGCTACAAATTCAGTATTTGGTTATCAAAACTACTGATTCATTTCATTTTAAGGCAAATTTTCCATTAAGACTGAACTATGTGAGGGAGAGATCTCAAGAGTACCTGTGCTAGGCCCTGAGTTGATCTCTGTACTCCACAGTACCCCCAGCACTGCTAGGTGTGACCTCTATTAAAAAGAAATAAATTTATTTTAAAAAAAAGTAATTCATTCTAACCAGGATATTTACAGTGGTTGTTTGGGTAGTGAGACTTCTTTCAGCCTTTTTATATTTTATTTTAATCTCTCTTCCCCTATTTGTTGTTACGATTACCAGGGGTTGCTCACCTAGCTACCCTGCTCACTGGAAGTCACACATTTGCTGTGAGGCTTGCAACACTTAGTTACAATGCTTACATAGACTTGTGTGTAGTGCTTCAGATACTGCATACTCTACTGCAGTGTTACAGATCACAATGGTAGTGCTGCCAAAGTAGCCCTGGGAATGTGGGGCAACACTAGGGATCCAACAGGTGGCCTCAGGCCTGCAATCAGGTGTACTACCATTGACCTACTCCCGGATTCCTTATATGTTTTCTAATGGATCTTTAATGAACAAAAATTATTCATATTTTCTTCTCACCCCATATCTCTGTTTCCCTAAGGTAGTGTATATAACAATGATACAAGTTTTTTTTTTTCTTTTTGGGTCACACCCGGTGATGCACAGGGGTTACTTCTCGCTCATGCACTCAGGAATTACCCCTGGCGGTGCTCGGGGGACCCTATGGCATGGGGAAATCGAACCCGGGTCAGCCGAGTGCAAGGCAAACGCTCTACCCGCTGTGCTCCAGCCCCACAAAGATACAAGTTGTTATAGCTAATACATATATGAATTCCTTATTGGCAACTTTTCCTACACAGCAGAGCCTGGCAAGCTACCTGTGAGGTATTTGATATGCCAAAAACAGTAACAACGTGCTCTTCGTGTTCCTGGAGCAAGCAGATGCCATTGGGCTACACTAGCACGTGACAGAGACAAATGAAAACTTTACTGGCGCCTGTATGAGCAAATCTATGAATAATGGGATGACAGTGATATAGTGATTGGCAACCTTACTGTTATCAAACACATCTACCTAATTGTGGAAACAGGTGATGTGACATGGGGATTTACTACACATTCTCCAAATGTAGTGACTATCTACAATATAGTTTTCTGCTGTTTTTTAAACTTAAACGTTACCAAGTTAGTGGCTCCCAATCTTCCAGGACTATACAATTTAGGAAATGTTTATGCTGATGAGGAATGACATGTCAAAGACACTTCAAGTACAAATGAATATCTCTGTCTTTAGAAACAGGAAGTAAAAATGAGTCCACTTTTGCAACTCAATAATTTTATCAAGGTTATCACCTTTATCCTGTTCCTTCTTTGACACTCCAAAACTTTAACCACTTTCTCTTTCCACTGTGCTCAGAATCAACAAGTGCTGCCCACTTTTTCCCTGCAGTTTCTCCACAAGTGATTTGTTTTCCATGTGTGCAGCTACTTCTCATTTTATGCCGAGACATTTGCAAAGATATCTTAGTTGTATTAGCTAATTTCTTGTCACTAGGTTTAAAAGTTCATCGTGAATCTCGTCAAATGTGCTTTTCTAAAAAAGAATATATCACTCCCCTGCTTTAGGACATGAGTCTTTTTGTCTACTTGGGCTATTTCTCTTAGTGAGTCTACTCTTTCATGCATTTTGTTGGCTCCTTGTTTGTTCAGTACTCTGCTTGAGACTGCACTCTTATAATCCTGTGTTTACCTATTATTAATACTTACGCAAGTATTTCTTAAATGCTTTCAAGATCTATTTATTTCTTTGTAAGTTCTCTAGTACAATAATCGTTTCGCCTTTTTCTTTTTTTTTGTGGGGGGTGGTGGTAGTGGATTGGGCCACACCTGCTGTGTTGAGGGCTTACTCTTGACTCTACTCAGGGATCATTTCTGGTGTTTGTAGATCAGATGCAGTGCTGGGGATCAAACCAGATTGCTGGCTGTATGTAAGGTAAGCACTGTCCTATCTCTGAGATCCTTTACCTTCCTCTGAATTACTTCAGTATTATTAGCATAAGCTGAGTCACATCACTTGAGAGAATAAGTGATGCAGTGATTCACAAACCTGGCTACATATGAGAGTAACTGGAGGAGTTAAAAATATATAGGGGTAGAACACAAAAAGGAGAAGCAAATGTAAATATTCATAATTTTTTAAATGTCCCAATGATTCCACATATAACAGGTTGAGAACCATTCATCCAAGTAAGATTAGTCTTGATGATAAGTATTATCCATGCATTAGGTCAGCAGACATAGAAAGAAAGCAGCTCTTGCATGCTTTGGTTTAGAGGGGTATTTTTTTTCTTCAAAGATAATTTATTTTAATAATTATTTTTTCTTCAGTCACTTTTGTCAGGTTTCACCTTTTAATGCATCTGTCCCTTTTACCTTAAAATTACATATTTATTGTTGTTCATAATGTGTTCTTATCCTTTTGATGGCTGTAGAGTCTGTAATGATAGCCCTTACTTCAGCTTGACATTAATAATCATTTTTATTTTTCTTCTTGATTAATTTTATTAGATGTCTATTGCCCGCACGCCTGGCTGTCTTCCCCGGGGCCCCTTGGAGGGGATGGGCTCCAGCTTCCCTCCTGGCCCCGAACAGAGCTCCCGGCGGCCGAAAACCACTGGAACCTAGCCACAGCCATGCTCGAGGACCCTCTCCACATGTTCAGAGAGGCCTCACGCATAAAGGTACCGGCAGAGGAACCCAGGTGTGTGTAATCCCATCAATGGCCAACATCCAGCGATTTAAAAGCAAGCTCCCAGAAGCGCATATCTTATAACTTACTTCTTCCTCTGGGAGAAACTAGCAAGCTTCTGAGAGTTTCCTGCCCACATGGGACAGCCTTGAAAGTTTCCCATGGTGTATTCATATGCTAAATCCAGTAACAAGCTGGATCTCATTCCCCTGACCCTGAAAGAGCCTCCAGTGCAACATCCTTGGGAGAGCTGAGTCAAGAGAGACTTCTAAAATCTCAGGGGAAAGGACGAATAGAGAGGTTACTGAGCCCGCTTGAGAAATCGATGATTAATGGGATTTCGTGATCGTGATTGAGATGTCTATTAATCTCATCAAATAATGTAAAGAATTACTTAATTTTTTTTTTATTGAATCACTGTGAGATAGTTACGAAGCTTTCATGATTGAGTTTCAGTCATCCGATGATAGAACACCCATCCCTTCACCAGTGTATATTTTCCACTACCAATGTCCCTATTATCCCTCCTTACCCCATCCTACCACCCGTTTCTGAGGAAGGCACCTTCCTTACTCTCTCTCTACTTTTGGGCATCATGGTTTGCAATACAGATATTGAGAGGCCATTATGTTTGGTCCATTGTCTACTTTGAGCACACATCTCCCACCCTGAGCAATCCCTTACAACCTTCATTGACTTAGTGGTTCCCAGAAGTGTTTTGAAAAAACCTTTAGATAACAGTCTAATGTTGGGAGATTTATAATAAACACTGGGATACTTGGCTCCCCCCACTTTTTTTTAAAGAAAGGGGGACAGAGTTAGTACAGGGCAAGCCAAAAATGCCTTGCACTTGGTTGAACTGGGTTTGATTCTCAGCACCACCTCATACTCAGTATCACTGAATGAAGCCCTGGAGATCCCCAAGCACTGATAAGTGTGATGCTGGAGCCCCCTGCGTACCACTGAGGTGGTTCAGGTAATGCCCTGCACTACAGGTTGCATGTAGAACTCCACCCTTTGACCCCTGCATCGAACTGCTGACCGGTTGGTGGAGAATCTTCAGGAGGAGCCCTTCAGCATCCTCTTCATTATGTAGGGACTCCCTCCAATTAAAAATATGTATTTAAAATTAAAAATTCCCCTATTTCCATTTTTATTTAAGGGCTGTGATTTACTATGTTGCTGATAATAGTTTTCAGACTTAGAATGTTTCAACTCCAGACCAATCACCTGTGTCAGTTTTCCTCTATCGATGTTCCCCTTCCATCCCCCACGGCACCTCCTTATCATGTTAAAAGAATTTTAAAAGGAAGTTTTAATGAGATTGGACTTGTATTTCTATAATATAGCACTTGACTAGAACTAAATTGCAACTACCCTTTTAGGCTAAAAAAAAGAGCATCAACTGTGCTACAGTCTTCACGGCTCTTTATAGCTCCTTTATGGAAGCTGAGTTCTATTTACCAATTATTACTTGGTTGTTAAAGTATTGCTCTTGATAGTAGAGAATAATTTCTTTGAAGTTCTTACTTTCCTCCCAAACTGTATCTTCACTCCCAATAAGGCTCATTTTATAAGTAGAAAATGTCTGCATTCATCAGGTATTCAGGCAATGCAGTTCTTTTATTCATCTTTGTTATCTGATTAGACTCCATAGTCATCTGACTTGCAGCCCCTGACCTGGTACACATGGCAAGGATTGTTTTCTAGATGCTTGGAATATAGAAGAATCACGTACAGTGTCACATCCTTAGAGGGAGTCATGCTTACTGGGAAATAGATAAATTTTATAAGAAAAAGAAAGGAGGTATGGAAAGAGAATAATGCTGGTTGGAAGTAGGAAAAGCTGCATAGCAGAGGTAGCATTTGAATTGGATCTAGAAAAATAAATTCAGAGCCTTGTTAGGCAGAAAACCAAAGAAGCAATTTTAGGCCTAAAACTTAGCACATCCAAGATATAAACATGTGAGAGCAGACAAACTGATCAGAAAAATCACACATGGGAAATGAGAGAAAGGTGTCCTGAGAAGAAAGGTTTACGACTGGGGAGGTTAACTTTTGGAAAGTTCCTAAAGGGTTTTAAATTTTGTTTTGTAGATAGTTAATGGGAAAAGATTAAAAGTCTAACCAAACAGCATCATGATTATCTCTATGTGACAGAAAGATAATTTTGACAGCAATGAGGGGATTAACTGGGAGGCTAAGGTGAACAAAAATAGGGACATGAAAAAATGGAAGCAGAAATAGAAACAGAAGATGAGGCAGACTTGAGACATGTTTAGAAGGTGTAATTGGCAGTGTGTGGAAGCATATAGGAAAAGGAAAGGAATAATCAAGGATGTTTTGATTTATTATGTAAAACTCCAGAAAATATTTTAGTCGCTGGGGAGAAAATTAAAATAATGACTTATCACTGACAGGAAATTCTGTTAAAGCGACTTAATGTTTAACCTCAAGTTATAAGAAGCATCACTGAAAGAAATTTTTTTCTCCAATTTATGTCTTACAAACATAAATATGCCTTCAATTTAGGTGCCTGAATGTCTACCTGATTCTGCTGAACGGAGAGGATGACCTCCAAATTTTATTTCAGTTTGGCGGAGTTTAGTCATGTTTAGCAGCTGTGTGACTTGTGGAACATCTGTTGTTAGTTGGCAGCTTCGTGGAATAATGTCTGTAGGTTCATCTGTTGGAAAGGGAACACCATAGCCAGCTGGAAATAAAGACAAACATTTATTCCCCAAATGTAAGCCACTTCTGCCAAATGAACATATCTTATAAATGAAACTAATTAAAGCAAATTTTATTTTTCAGACTTAGTTTTCTCATCTGCAGAATGAGCATGAAATTTCACTAGCTATTTTCTAGGGTTTTAGAAAGGAGTAAATAATAAAGTACATAATATGTAGAACAAGTCCAGTGATCCATGCAATCAAACAGCATTCACTGAAAATATTTTTCTGTTAGGTACTTAAGTGTGAAAGACAAAGATTTATTAGGGATGCTCTAGTTAAGATTTCTAAGAAGTGAATAGTCATAGCTATGAACCGTAGTCAATCTTGTCCCCTAAATCACAATGAATTGCCTCTGTCATTACTTAATTTATCTATCATTTAATATAGTTAGAAAATGAAAGTAAAGATACTTGCTATCTAAATAAGGCAATAAAAATATGAGAGGTTATTTTTGATTATTTTGTTTGTATAATGCTTAATTTATTCAAAAAATTTATTAAAGCCCTAGTGTAAATAAAAAAAGATTTCTAGGAGGAAGTCAGCTCATTTATGCAATTATCAATAAGAATATTGAAATTACTGATGAAATACCAGCAGCTATAATTGAAGTTCTAATGTTCTATGAAATATTTTTAGACCTTTAAGTTACAAAATGGTTATTTATAATTTGCAAATATTAAGTTACATATACTATATATTTAAGATATACTTCCTATATATTTGATATTACAAAAACAGTAACAAGTCTCACAATGGAGACATTACTGGTGCCCACTGGAGCAAATTGATGAGCAACGGGATGACAGTGATACAGTGATACAGTGATTTATAATTAAAGAAGAAAACAATGTCTTCTCCCCGACCCCCACGAGACCCTGAGTTGCTGCCCATGAACAGCTCCTCTGGCTACTTATTGAGCTCCATAATGGCCATGATCCCAGAGGCACACAAAGAAATCTCTGAACCCAGCGGATTTTGGCAGAAATCCCTCCAGACCTAATTATTAAAATATCAGAATTCCAAAATTGCAACATCATATGCTCTTCATAATCAGCAACAGAAAACAAATTATCTAATGATGCCGTTTCGGCAGGTCTGATTGTTGGGGGAAAATTCCAAACAATAATGGTGGGTCTTTTGTCAAAATATTGAATGTAATCAAGGTAGAGAGAGAGAGACAGCAAAGTGGATATTGAATGTAATCAAAGTAGAGAGAGAGACAGCAAAGTGGATATTGAATGTAATCAAAGTAGAGAGAGAGACAGCAAAGTGGAAATCATCTGCCACACAGGCAGGGGGAGGGGTGGGATGGGGGTATGCTGGGGTTCTTGGTGGTGGAAAATGTGCACTGATGAAGGGATGGATATTTGATCATTGTATGAACGACACTTAAACTGGAAAGCTTTGTAACTGTTCTTACGGTGATTCAATAAATAAAAATTTTTTAAAAAAAGGGAATGGGGCTGGAGCGATAGCACCGCGAGTAGGGTGTTTGCCTTGCACACAGACGACCCAGGTTCGATTCCCAGCATCCCATGTGGTCCCCTGAGCACTGCCAGGAGTAATCAGGAGTAATTCCTGAGTGAAGAGCCAGGAGTAACCCCTGTGCATCACCAGGTGTGACCCAAAAAGCAAAAAATGTGATTTACAGCAAAGTCATAAGAAATATTTTTCTAAATATGATTGGGTTACATGATTTTCAAAGGATTCAAGATTACTAGTGTAGTAACTTTGTACATCAATATCATAAGTGTTAGCACTATAATAATCATATTCTCTAAACTATAACAAAATAAATTATAAAGAGAATATAAGTGGAAAAATATGTATACATTTATCACAATATATTTATCATGTTATATGATTTTCATATGGAAAATCAATCAAATGGAAGAATGGCAGACTAACACCAAAGGGCAACAGAGCTATTCCTGACTTCTTTTCCTTTCAAAAGAATAACAGCTAATAAGTGTTCAAGAAGTCTTCATTGAGAGAATTCTAGAACCTGAGGCTGAAGGACCTTCCTTGCACCTCAGGGACGAACGCATATTGCATGAAGGATGGATATTAGCTGAAGCTATGTGGTAATCATTTCACTGTATATGTCTCCTGAACTACCATATTGAATACCCTGTAGACAGTGTATGTCAATTCTTTCTCAAACCTTGATGAGTTGGACTGGGAAGAACACGTCGGGATCCAGTGGCACAGAGGGAAAACCATGTAAAGATACGATACAGGGAGAAGATAGGATTCCGCAAGCCAAGAAGAGACCTCAGAAGAAACCAAACCTGCTGACACTATGATACTGAACTTCTAGAGAAAATAAATTTCTATTGTTTATGTCTAAGTCACCTCCTCAAATGTATAACTACAAGTTTAGGAGGAAAAATAACAAAATATAAAACAACTTTCAGAGAGTAACTTAAGCTTAGCTTTTATTTTCTTTTTCATAATAATGTTTTTATATATTTAATTCTTGTAAATAAAATTTCTATATTTACAGTCTGGTGAAAAAAGTATGTATATATATGAATATGAGTAGCAAGAAAAATCCATCCAATTTCTCTCAAAATTATAATTATAAAAGCCAGAAACATGGTTCAAGCATTAGAGTACTAGTCTGGCATGTATAAGGCTCTGAATTTGCTCCTAGTACTGCAAGGCCCTTGAACACCGCATAGGGTATATCCACCCCTGAGTTTGATCTTAAATCAGACTGAACTTATAAAAGAACCAACAATAATAGATTCCCCGACCCCCCATCATTATGTAAGTATAATCTCAAACTGTGTTTGTAAAGGCAAAAACAATGTTAGGTTTATATGCAACCAAATCATGACAGTTTCCTAATTAAATCCTAATGTCCTAATCTTGAGACAGAAGATGAATCATTTAACTACAAACTTAAATACTCATCAGCAGTATAAATGTTTCAAAGTGTTCTAACGCTCCGGTCATTAAAAATGCACTAGATTTACAAATCTGAGTTCGAAGTTATTCTTTATCTGTTCATTTCTTATTTTTCACCAACACTAAAAAAGTCAGCATAAAGTAATTCATTAAATGAACTCTCAAAATGGAAAATATTTGGAAAAATAAATGAATCAACTGCAGCTATATATTTGGCATACCATTTCAAAGTCCACTGAGGTAGAAAATAATTTCTATATTAAATGCTTATAAATAAATTAAGATTATATACTGAAGCAAGAAGAATTCTTTAGGTTAATGAGAATCTGAAGTAAAATATATTCTAAATCCTACAAAAATTCCATGGAAATCATAGCTTATAGGACATGTATGGCTTGTACAGGATGCCACAGTATGTATGAAAAGTGTCCAAAATAAAAACTTGCATTTCAAGCTAACATGGGACAGACCACATATACCTGGAAACAAAACTTCTGTTAAGCTTTTATGTAAAACAGGACACAGGGGCGAATCTCAGTAAGTTCCCATCTGAATCTTACAAGAATATGGCTGACGTGCAACAAAATTCCTCACTTCTATGTATCCTTTCTCTGTAAAAACTTTATCTTTCCATACAGAACTGTCTTAAAAATTATTATTGGATTTATTTTCAAATAAAGACTACAACAAAAAGTGGGGTCTTGTTTTCAGTAGGAAGCTAACCACAGAAAGGGGAGGTGGCAGGGAAAAAAGGGGGAATGTGGGTGAAAGACCCTGCGACAATGGTGGAGGAAGGCAGACACTTGGGTGGAGTGTGAGGTGCTAGGAAATTCTATGTACAGAAAGTTTGCTAATAACACTTTGAAATCACAGTGCCAGAATAAAAAATAAAATAAAATAAAATAAACACTAATCCTTAAAATCATTGATCAACGACTGACTCTCAAACTTTCTGAGTCTCTGTAGAGAAATGTAAAACCCAACTATGACCTGCCAGTTGAATGTCCTACAACTAAATGAAAGTCAACCCATTTCCCCACAGTCTTCTTCATCACTAACCACTCCTCTTATTCTACATCACTAGATAATTTTACTTTAATTAGTTATTTTACTCAATAAGTTAATTTATAAAATTTACAAAAATTAACTTATTGCCTTTACAGCTTAATCTAAAAACCTAGGACTAATAACGAAAAACAGTGAAGATTCTATATTAAAATTAATACTGGCAAACTGTTACTACGTGAAGGAATGGCATTTTTATTCTTTTTATCATCCAACAAATACTTAATAAGCCTCTATTAGTTACTCAGCACTTTTTCTAGTAGCTGGGAATCTCAAGGTAAGTCAGTGACTATCCTAGTTTTTCGGACACACCTTGCGGAGAATATTTCAAAAGTATCTAATTCACAAATATCTACTCAATTATAATTTTGCTAGATGCTTTGAAGGAAAAGTTCAAAATGTTATTAAAGAAGTGATTGGGGAAATTAACAGCATGAGGTATCAGAGAAAGTCTTTGATAAAGAGATATTTAACATGACTTTTAAAAAAGGCAGAAAATTGCCTGGGGAAGTGAAGTGGAAATGATTTCAACATTCAGTTAAAAGGAGTAGTTCATCTGAAGAATCTAAAGGCAGAAGGACTCTGTTTACATTCTAGGAACTGAAAGAAAGTTTTTCCAAAGCATTGGTAGCATGGGAGGGGATGGTGGGCACAACTCAGTGATATAGTATCACATCTGGTTCAAAGGGGGTGCTCAATAAATGGTCACAGACAAAAGCCCCTTAATAACAGCTCAACATAGATGAAAGGCAGCTGCTAAGCCCTGTATTTTTCTTCGTAGGTTATTCTTTGTTTTGTTATGTCTTAAAAAAGTATTCCAAGCACATTTTATTTGGATCACATCTTTCTCTCCAGATAGTAAATCAAGATGTCAATCAGATACTAAGGGACCAAGCCCTGCTCGCATTGTTCTTTTAGACAAGTTCAATCTTCTGGAAGGGACTGTGTTTGGAAACAGTATGCTTGATTAATGCTTGAAAAAGGATGGTCAAATTAAAATTGCTTTTGCTAACAAATCTGAAAGAACATAATGTTGGCTAGAATAGGCCCTTCAGAATGGCACAATGGTACACAAAGGAGAAGACTATGTAAAAGCTGAAACAGATTTGTTCATGTAGTATCCAATAACAACCAGATGGCGGTTTTGTTTTTTCTTCTTGATATGACTTTAATATATTAGAAAATCTGTGTGACTTTATAGTCCTTTTGGCCTTTCTTTTGTCAAGTTATAAAAAACAAACCTTTCTTTAGGTACTTAAAACTTTTGACAAGGAACTAAACTAACTTTAAAATTTATTCACTAATTTATATGTACATGTATGTGTGTATAGATATCTATTACTTTGTGAATTAAAAGTTCCACATTTTATTGGGGTTATCTTGTGAAATAGTTAGGATTTTAGTTTGAATTTGAGTTTATGGCTTCTCTGAATTTATATTATTTACATAAGAATTACTTCTGAATAGTTCACTGGTTCAGAGTCAGCTACATTCATAGTTATAAATCCTTCAGTTATATTTATAAATCCTTTGTGCAGTGCTTAGAACAAACCCTATCTTCATCAGATCTCATGATTCTGAAACACAGCAAGAGTCAAGCAGCAAACACAAATGTTTCTAATTGCTAACATATTCGTCCTACTCTATTTGGGCTGCTACAAAACAATTTATCATTTAACTTTGTACATCCAAAGCCATAAACATTAATGCTACTAATAAAATAATACTATAGATGAGATTTATATCTTATTATTATAGATAAGAATATAGTTTCTCAGAAATTTGAAGGCTAAGAATTCATATCAGCAGATTGGGGTCTGATGAGTTTCTGATTCCTGGTTTGCAGACAGGACACTGCATAACCTCACATGGTCAATGAGATTAGAGTCTTCTTGGGCCTTTTTAATAAAAGTACTAACAAAATTCCTGAGGGTTCCATCTTTATGACCAGTCACCTTCAAAAGACCCCCATCTCCAATGATCACACTGGAGATTTGGTTTCAAAACAAGAATTTTATAGGATTCAGTCTATAGCAAAATTACTATAAATTTAATTTATTTGTTCATTAATTTTCTGCAGAATTTTCTATGAAATTATCTAGAATTATCTCTAGGCCTGGCATGGATTTGAATTCCTGTCTTTATGAACCATACCATATAATGCAAAAAGAACTTTACTGTGTAATACAGAAAAACACTAAGCAGCAGTATATTAGTGTTAAAGAACAAGGTATCCTGGGTTCATATTCTGGCTTGACTACTTACTAGCTATACGACTTTAGTATTAAAACTTTAGCTTTCAAAGTCTTTTATCTGTAAAATAGGAATATATAAATAGCACTTACATCACTTATAATTAGTTTACATACATGGGTGCATTTACATAAATAGGAACATTTCATATATACTGAAGTAAATATATGTGACTAAGAGTCCCAAACACTTATCTAATAAATGTGTTTGCTGTTAGTAATGCAAAGTATATATGCAAGTAACTTCATTATAATGGTAACAAAACACCCATGTATTTTGAAGTTGACCAAGTATTTTCCCTAGAGTGTGACCCATACTGTGTTCTAGTTGTAGCACTGTAGCACTGTTGTGCAGTTGTTCATCAATTTGCTCAAGCGGGCACCAGTAACGTCTCCATTGTGAAACTTGTTATTGTTTTTGGCATATTGAATATGCCACGGGTAGCTTGCCAGGTTCTGCCCTGGAGGCTGGGTACTCTCAGTAGCTTGCCGGGCTCTCCGAGAGGGATGGAGGAATCGAACCTGAGTTGGCCTCGTGCAAGGCAAGTGCCCTACCTGCTGTGCTATCGCTCCAGTCCGTTGTAACAAAGATTTCAACTTTATAATTTTTTGTTTGTTTTTTTTGGGCTGCACACTGTGATGATCAAGGGTTACCCCCGACTCTTCATTCAGGAATTACTCCTGGCGGTGCTTAGGGCACCATCTGTGCAAAGCAAGCACCTTATGTGCTGTACTCTCTCCGGCACCCAATTTGGTTAGTTTTTTCATTGGGTTTGTTGTCTTTTTTGTTGCTGAGTTTGCTGTTGAGTTTAAGAGTCCTTTATGTATTCCTGAAATTAGACTATATCAGAATATTCTCTTTACCTGACATAAAATTTAGAAAATATTTAATTCTTTTTCTTCCCTTTTATTTTTTTTGAAAAAAGGTATTGTAAGGCTTGTATTTCAGCTTGAACCTAAGGAAATAAAATTCTCTTGAAAGTTAAAGATGGTTTGCTTGGTTTTAATTTTTGACAAGGCACACTACAATATTATTATTAGCTTTCATTAATGCTAGAACACTTGTGCAACAATAGGACAGCTATTCAAGAAAAGCAGTTTTTCTTCTGGAGGGTCTCAGAAAGGATAGATGTTTTGGTTTAGAATTTTGAAAAAAAAAAGAGTGCAGATCAGGTAAGCCTTTCTAGCCACTTTTTTTCCCCCCACTTATTGAGTTTCCCATTCTTTCAAAATAGTAAGGTGCTTTGTAAAGTGCTTAGGAAATTCCCCAAGGGAGCCAGATGCCTGGCTGCTTCCTGCTCCCTATAAAGAATAACACTGTGACCTCCTGTAGCATGAATTAATTGTATAAAGACTGCTCTCTAATTCATGCCAGCGTAATGATTAGGCCTATAGGAGATAGTATTGCATTGATGACTCCTTAAATGCAAATCCATGCGTGTCCAGCCACTCCTGGTTGGACTTAAAACTGGTTATACTTAAAACTCTATTGCCAATCTCCAAATTATGAAAATTGATCTTATTTTTTCCTAAAAATTTAGTAATTTTTAACTTTTATATTTAAATTGAATTAAAAAATTAGCTCTTTTATATGATGTGAGGTAGGTGTTCAACGCTATTCTTTAATAACTAGAAGTCCAATTTCCTAAAATAATTTGTTGATTATTCTCCATCCATGTACTCTTGGTACTCTTGTCAAAATTAGATATATCAGTTCATTTCTGGACTTAATTCTTGCCAATATGTCTGTCATAACTAACACACTATTTGATTAGTGTAAATTTGAGGTAAGTTTTGACATTAGGAAATATGAATATTGCATCTTTTTTTCCAAGGTTAGTTTTGACTATTTGTTATTCTTGGCAATTATGTATGAATTTGAGAATGGTCTTTTCACAAAATTTTGAGAGATTGCATTGAGTTTCTAGATCTTTTATGGCTAATACTGACATCTTAATAATATTAAGTCTTCTAACCTCTGAGCACAAACTGTTTAACATTCATTCAGATCTTTAAACTTATTTATGAAATATTTCTAACTTTCAATTAATAGCCTACTTTATATTTTTCATTAAAATTGTTCCAAGATATTTAATGACCTTAATGCTATTATAAATGCGATTGTGGTCAAGAGTTCTTCAGATTTTTAAGAATTTTATAATAGGTATAAAATATAAGACATTTCAATAAGAATAATTATGAATAACTACAAAGATATTTATGATCCATTTTGTGGGATCTTCTATTGACTGATTAGCAATTCTACTGTAATTAAATCTTTTTTTTTTTTACAGTAATGGATTCACTAGGCAAAGGTATTTTGAGTGTTCCATTCTAGGAAGACTGAGTTTCATACTGATGTGAGTTTTACAAAGATGTGCACTTTCTGATCTGAAAATCAAGAGGTGAGATAACACTCAGCAATGTTAATTATTAAATGTGCAAAACCATTCTAGTTATTCAGGAGGATAGACTTGTGTATTGATGAGAGAGGAGTTGGAGCTCTGGCTTAGAGTTTCACTTTCTGTAATCTCAGTACATGATGTCTCATGTCTGTAGACATTATTTTCCTCATCTGTATAATTAAGGTATTAGATTGTATGACTTCAGGTCCTTCCCTGATTATGAGTCTATTAAGGTTAGATGTCAGTTTTCTAGTTTTTTCCATAGCTTCTGAACAAATAATTTTCTTCACATTGCTTGATAGGCAACAGATTTGATAGATAGTACCTGAATGGAAAATTGAGCAATTAGGTAACTTTATTCATTTATCAAATATGTATGATAATTTTTCAGTTTTGGGAATGAGCTAGAGACAAAAATGTATACGCCTTAAAGGGATTTTTTTTGGTGGATATCACATTTTTAATTCTCTTCTTTCATTTCTGAACACAAAACGCATATTCTCCAGAATCGATATTTTATAAAGAATTCTAAACTAGAGAGTCAAGAGACATGTAAAATCATTAATGGCACAATATAAAGTCTTGCTTAATGGATTATCACCCTTCATCTTTCCTCTTCTCACTCCTTTTTCTCTAACTATACTTATATTTTGATTTTTTAAAAAAATGGAGACTGAGCCAAATAATTCAGTCATGAAAATGCCTAAATATGTCCAGTTCGTGCCTCCTTAGGGGCAGTTAAAGTAGTAAACTAAACTGAATCAGAAAGCTTTACTACATGTCCAGCATAAGTCATTCCACTGAGCAAGAGAAAACAGGTTAATTGCTTATTTTAAGCTTTCAATAATTCACTTTTTATTAAATCCCACAGCATAAACAAAGAACAGTAATGGAGTTAGGCAACATTTCCTAGCTTGCATGAGTTTAAGAGATTCTAAAAGAAAATGGTAACAGTTTAAATAAGCTAAGGATATTACAGTTACTGGACCCAAGCAAGCAACTAATACCACATTTAAAAAAAATTATAGTTTTGGCTTGTTCTTTAATCCTGTGTACTCCCTTGAACATGTATTGGTTGCTTATCTCCTTGCCTACTTGTGCTGCAAGCTCATATTCTCTCTAAAACACATATTCCTTTCCTTCTTTGTGCCCACTCATACTTTCCTAAAAAACTATCTTACTTAAAAAACAAACAACTGGGCTGGAGTGATAGCACAACAGGTAGGGTGTTTGCCTTGCACGCAGCCAACCCCGGTTTGATTTCCAGCATCCCATATGGCCCCCCAGGACCGCCCGGAATAATTCCTGAGTGCAGAGCCAGGAGTAAGCCCTTTTTGGGTGTGACCCAAAAAGCAACAAACAAACAAACAAAACAACAACAAACAAACTAGAGTTTAGGTATAGGATGCAGTGGTGCTTAAGTTTAGTGTACTGATGTACAAAGTTTTTTCTTTTGTTTTATTCCTGTTTTGGGGACACACCAGCTAGTGCTCAGGGCTTACTCCTCATAACATTCCTGTTGGGGCTTAGGGGACCATATGGGGTGTCATGGATCAAGATCAGGTTGGCCATTTGCAAGGCAAGGGTCTATCTGCAGTATCACTGTTCTGGTCCCTATTGATGTACATAGTCACTGTACCCCTTCACCACTGAGATGCCCGTGACCCTGTATTCCTATTCCTGTGTTACTACTGCTTCCTCTTCCCCATAGTTATGGCTTTGGTGCCTACTGCTACCACCACCCCTATTAACATCACACTTTGTAGATAGATCCCAGAACAGAATGTAAGAAACAGGTGAAAAAGTTGCCTATGATTTAAGTCTCAGCACTATGACTGACACACCTGGCTTTCAAAAGAAAATGACTCCTCCTCCTTCAGTAAGAAAGAAAAAGGATGAATAAAGGGAAAGGGAAATATATATATATATTTATATATATAAATACATATATATGTATTATATATTTAAATATATAATACATATAAATATATATATTTCCCTTTATTCATCCTTACTCATCCATATATGTATATATATATACATATATGGATGAGTATATGAGAGCCTGGCAAGCTACTGAGAGTATACCGCCTGCACAAAAGAACCTGGCCAGCTCCCCGTGGCATATTCGATATGCCAAATACAGTAATAATAACAGGTCTCATTCCCCTGGCTCTGAAAAGAGCCTCCAATTGTTGGGAAAAACAAGTAAGGAGAGGCTGCTAAAATCTCAGGGCTAGAATAAATGGAGACATTACTGGAGCCTGCTTGAATAAATTGATGAACAACGGGATGACAGTGATACAGTGATTATGAAATCAAGATCTAAATATAAGTCTTTCATTCAATGAAATGATTATAGTAACTGCTGTACTTTTCATGTTTTAATTAAAAGCTAATTCACTGTATCACTGTCATCCTGTTGTTCATCAATTTGTTCGAGCAGGTGCCAGAAGGGTCTCCACTTGTCCCAGCCCTGAGATTTTAGCAGCCTTTCCTTACTCGTCCTTCCAAACGGTGCCATATTGGACGTTCTTTCAGGATCAGGGGAATTAGACCCGTTATTGTTACTGTATCTGGCATATTGAATACACCACAGGGAGCTTGCCAGGCTCTGCTATGCTGGTGGGACACTCTCAGTAGCTTGCCGGGCTCTCTGAGAGGGAAATAAGTTAGTTAGCATTGGTATTTGGTACAGAGCTAACAGTGGTCAGGAGATGATGTGCTCCTGGAAGTTGAACCAAGGCATTCCACATACAAAATACGCACTCTAGCACTTAGAGGTATTTCTCTAGCAATCTGTTTAAATGCTCTGATTTGGCGAATTCAAATGTTGCCAACATCAACTCAGTGCTCAATTTTTTAGTTGACAGGTCTATGAAAGATGAAGTATCCCACCAAGTGTCTTTCTCAAGTAAGGGATCAATGTTCCCAACTCTGCTCCTATTACTTATTAATAAACTCATTAGGGACATTTCCATTAGGCATTAACATATATATATGCCTAATGAGTGTATGTCTCTGTGTGTGTGTATATACATATATATACACAACACACTCTAGTTTCCTGTGTGAGCTCCTTGAAGCAGAGGCTGTATGTATCCCAAGTGCCTGATGTATAAAAGGAAAACAAATGTTAAAAATCTACATACTGCATTATCACTTGAAATTTCATGTTCGATTGAGTTTTTGCAACAACTACGGCAAGACAGAAAATCTCAGAGATATTCAGAACTCATACAAACTGACAAATTTAGTGCATGATTATAGCAATAGACTGTTGAAAAGTTAATCCATTTTGTACTGTCTACAACATCAATTTAGCTTCTCTTAGACGTGTTTGGTTTACAAATATCAGGTTTTCATTTGGGAATATAATAAAAGTATTTTACATAATTAAGAAACAATAATTATCCTTGTTTCCCTGATGAAGGAAACCAAGCATAGAGATAAGATGAGTACTTGTATAAGATTAAGTACTGGTAGCTAAGTGAGGAATCTGAGGTACAGGACAGCACCCAAGTCCTTTGAAAACCAGAAATAATCAGAAAAGGGGAACCATAAATAGTATAGGGACTAGGCATTTGCCTTGCATGCAGCAGAGCACAATGTGATCCCAGGCACCAATATAATCCCCCAAGTACTGCCAGGAGTAAACCCTGAAAACTGCTAGGAGGGACCCAAAATAAGAACAGATAAAAAAATAATCAACCCAATGCTTGCCTTGTAATTTTTCACATTATCTATTCTGTGAAATAGAATAGATATATTGTTAAGAACAAAGTAAAACCCGTTCTGCCCAGATGAGATCCGAAGCAGCTGCACACGGAATGGCTCCTCTGCTCCTTAAAGACTATGATCCTGGAGGGCTACTAACCACCTTTGCCACCCAGCGGCTTCTTAGAGAAATACATCTAGACTGTGAACTGAGCTACAGCCCCATGCTGCCCTGGGAGGGGAAAGGTTTTTCTCTCCCGACCTTTCCTTTTGGAGGGGGTGGCAGCAGCAGCAGTGGCAGCACCCACGTGGCGACTGTCATATTCTAGAACCCACTACCCATAGGTATGAGCTTGCAGTGACGTGGCGCACATGAGACCTTGGGATGGGGGTGTTACCTGCATGCTCTCCGCTCAGACGAGAACTGGAGCAGCCGCACATGAAACTGTGAACTGAGCTAAAATATCAGAAATCCAAAACTTCGCAGCCTCGAGCTCATATATTCTTCATTCTCAGCAATGGAAAACAAATTAGCAAATGATACCTGCTCAGCAGGCTTGATTGTTGGGGGGAAATTGTAAATAATAATAATTTTGTTGAAATATTGAATGTATTTAAAGTATAGAGAGAATAAAGTGAAGATCATTAGCCACACAGGTGTGGGGGAGGGGAGTATACTGGGGTTCTTGGTGGTGGAATATTACACTGGTGAAGGGATGGGGAGCTGATCATTGAGTGACTGGGACTTGAACCTGAAAGCTTTGTAACTTTTCTCATGGTGATTCAATAAAAAAATAAAATTAAAAAAAACAATGATCAAATAAAACACATGAAATATTACCTACTATAACATTAAGAGAAAAAATCTAGACCGTAATATCTGTCCTTTCATGTCACTTATTCCATAATTTTGCAACAGATAACTCTTTTCAAGTCTTTCTTTTATAGCTACTGAATTTCATAACTGTATTCATAAATAGTAGCTGTGTGTTGACATTTCTGTACCTATAGTTTTAGATGACCTCCTATTTTGGATAAAGGAAATTCAGTAATGCTAAGTCACTTTACCTCTTCCTATCCTCCTTAAATCCTCCCAATTTGTTTTTCATTATTTTGGGATAACTTATTATTTAGTTTTATGTTAATAAGATTATGTGGAAAAGCTGTTACTATACACATATTAGAACAAAATTTAAAGCACTGATAACACTAATTGTAGGCAATAATATAGAGCAACAGGAATTCAGTGCTGGTGAGAATTCAAAATGAGATAGCACTCTGGAAGACAGTTTGGCAGGGTTTTTTTAAAAAAAAAACAAAATTAAATATAAATATACTTTTACCATATGAGCCAGCATAAAAATGTTTATAGCAACTTTATTCATAATTGCCAAAACTGAAAGTATTCAAGATGCCTTTTAGTAGGTGAAAGGATAAACTGGCACATCTAGACACCGGATTTGGTGCTAAAATAAAATTAACTATCAAGTCATAAGAAGACACAGTGAAATGCATATTACTAAGTGAAAAAAGTTAATTTGAAAAGGCTACATGCTGCATGATTCCAACTATGTGATATTTTGGAAAAGTCAAAACTATGGAAACTAAAAACAGTCCAAAAGTTGTCAGGGATAAGCAAGAGAGGTAAAAAGAACCTAAAAAATGTTTGGGCAGTGAAACTATTCTGTATGATACTATACTGATGCACAGCAGAGCCTGGCAAGCTACCCGTGGCATAATTGATACGCCAAAAACAGTAACAAGGATGGTTCTCATTCCCCTGATACTGAAAGAGCCCCCAATATGCCACTGAGCTATACTAGTGACAGGGACAAATGGAGACATTGCTGGCGCCTGCTCAAGCAAATCGACGAACAATGGCATGACAGTGACAATAACTATACTGAAAGACACAAGTCATTATATATTTGTCAATCCTTGGTTCCTAATATACTATACAGAGTCAATCAAAAGCAAATCATGGACGTGAGGAGATAATTATGGTGTTAATGTAGGTTTATCTGTTGTAATAAATGTACCACTATGGCATTGGTGACCACACTAGGAGACTGTATTCGGTGTAGAAACAGGGTATATGGAAATTTTCTGCACTTTCCAGTTAGGTTTGCTATGAATAAAATTTCTCTAAAAATATTTTTTAAAATATTGTACATATCTGAGCCACATGATATGTTTATCAGCGGTATTGGCCTAGTTTTCTTTTACTTTGTGTGTGTGTGCGTGTGTGTGTGTGTCTGTGTGTCTGTGTGTGTGTCTGTGATGGCCTTATCCAGTTTTGAAATAAAAGGAATGCTGGCTTCCTATAATGTGTTTGAAATCCCCCCCTTTACAATTTTACAGAATTTGAGAAGGATAGGAATCAAATCTTTGAAAGTTTAGTAGCAGGTACCCTTGGAGTATTCAATATACCAAAAACAGTAACAAGACTCACAATGGAGGCATTACTGGTGCCCGCTCCAGCAAACTGATGAGCAACGGGATGGGGATGACAGTGATACAGTGATTAGTGAAACTAGTACAACCCTGGGTAGTTTTTGCTGATGTGTGGGATGAAGTAGAGAGGGGGAGCTTTTATTGTTATTTCAATTCTGTTATTTGTGGCAGATCTGTTCAGGTTTTCTACTATTGATTTGTAGGTTTCTAAGAAGTTCTCTACGTGTAGGTGGTTCAATTTCTATAATATAATTGTTCAACAATACTTTTGTAATACTTTTTTTCTGTAGTATGTTTTATATGTCTCTTTCATTTCTAACTTTAATTTTACTTTTTCTCTGATATGGGCTAAAGGCTTGTCTAATTTGTTTTCTTTTTTTTTTTTTTCAAAGAACCAGTTCTTGTTTTCCTTAGTCTTTTAGTTTGCATTTTGGACTCCACTTTGCTAGTCTATGCTCTAATTTTATTATTTCCTTCTCTCTACTGATTTTTGGTTTTTCTTTTTTCCTATATTCTTTTGGCAAGAACTTATATTTTTATTTGTGATTATTCTTATTTCCTGACATAGCCTGTAATATATGAACTTCCCCATTAGTACTATTTTAGCTGCTAATTCTACAGGTTCCGACAATATGAAAATGAAGTTGTGTCTTTGTTTCCATTAGTCCCCAGGTATTTTAAAATTGACTTAGTAGATGTGCAATAGCATGTATTTTCCAGTTTTGTGGCCCATCCCATCATTTTTGTCTTGGTTAATTTGTAGCTTCATTATCAGCATGATCTGAAAAGATGTTTTTACATTGGAGTTGATGTACTATTTGAATTTAAGTAGTCTTTATTTTATTTATGTTCAATTGTTTTTCCATGTTTTGGGGGAAGTATCCTATCATTTATTTGAATAAATTCTGTGCTTTGTTTTTTCTTTCCTTCTTACCCATTATCTGCATGTTGCCTTACCTCATTTTGTTTCCATAAAATGGCACATTTTCAGTTTTCTTTCATCTAAAAAAATCTTATCTCTTTCTCTTTTTCCAACTGATAAATTTGTATTTTACTATGTCTGAATTCGTTGGCTTGGCTCTTCATTTTATTTATTCTTTGTCTCTGTCTTTCTCTAGCACTTTATTTCTTTCTTATGCTCTTTTGATGACCATGAGTTTCACACGCTTGGCTAGCTGGTGCCAGAAAATGTACACTATACTGAGACATTGAGGATCCCAAACAGCAAAATCATCAAGACTTGGCTCATGTGGGAAGCATCAGGGATTAGACTCAATCTCATGATTACCGGCTAAGCACTTATTGCCTCTAAACTATCCTTTATTTTTGACCATAAATTGAACTTTTCAATCCTGAATCTCAGATATTTTACTTGAACTTCTCCTTCTGTTCATTGACTTTATTTCTGAGCTCAAGAATATGTTTTTGTTTTGCTATATCTCTTCGATTAATCTCTTATAATAATTTGACCTGCCTTTCTTAGTTTTCTTGTATCTTTAATATAGTAATTTTGAACTCTGACACATAGAGATGAATCTTGAATGTGTTTGACATGGATTCTGGAAAGTTGCCCTAAACAGGAGATGGCACATATTTGTATAATCTCAGATTTCTATGTCAATATTTTTGTCTGTTTATTTTGCTACTTTTTTTTCTTTTTTTTTTAAATTTTATTGAATCACTGTGAGACTGAACTTTTCATATTGTATTTTTGTTGTTGTTATTTCTTTTTTTTTGTATAATGTAGTATAATATTATTTTTTTTAATTTTTTTATTAGTTTATTTTAATTAGAGAGTCATCGTGAGGGTACAGTTACAGATCCATACATCTTTGTGCTCATGTTTCCCCCATACAAAGTTCCATAAGCCATCCCTTCACCAGTGCCCATTCTCCACCACCCGTAAACCCAACATCCCTCCCCACTCCCCAGTCCCGTCTCCCCCCACCCCACCCTGCCACTATGGCAGGGATTTCCCTTTTGTTATCTCTCTCTGATTAGGTGTTGTGGTTTGCAATAAAGGTGTTGAGTGGCCATTGTGTTCAGTCTCTAGTCTGTATTTGGGCCCGCATCATCCTTCCCCCACATGACCTCCAACCACATTTTACTTGGTGGTCCCTTCCCTGAGTTACCCAGAATGAGAGACCAGCCTCCAAGCCATGGAAACAATCTCCTGGTACCTATTTCTACTATTCTTGGGCGTTAGTCTTATAGTCTATTATTCTATATTCCACAGATGAGTGCAATCTTTCTATGTCTGTCTCTCTCTTTCTGACTCATTTCACTTAGCATGATACTTTCCATGTTGATCCACTTATATCTGTTGTTTTCTAATCTATCTGATCTGTGATATTTAAGACAGTTGGACCATTTTTTACATTTCCAGCAGGTAGTGCTATCTCTTATTAGCTTTTAGTTTTTAGCGTTTATTTCAGGTTTGCCAATTTTGTAGTTGCTGAATTTGTTTCTGCAGTGTCAGCAGATTGGGGCAGGGCCATGAAAGGGTTCAGCTCCTGTTGAGAATGTGCTGGAGGTGTTGATTTACAATTATGGTACCATTTATATACCTCCTCCTCAGGAACCCAGATGTGAGACTCTCAATTTTGTCACTATCCATGTACTTCATGAGATAGAACCTGTCCCAGGAATTGTAGATGAATGTACTCTTGACAACTTTTTCTGTTTGCACCCAAACCATTGCAACACTAGCAAAAATGGTGTGGGAGCAAAACAATGCTTCCCTATGAGTTTCACCTTACTTACAGGTATAACCCCTCACACCATTCTATTCGCCACCTGGGCATGAGATGGTTCACTGTCCTGACATTTGTGGCCCTCATCCATCTATAACCTCATGTCTCCATCTAGCTTCTGTCTAGTGAAGTATAAACCTCCTCCCACATGCTATTACTACAGTCTGTCTTGGTCTCTGAAGTACCAGGGTACTTCAGTCTCATCCCAAATGTGGGGTTCTCTCAATATGTTGTCTTAATAGTTAATTAGTTGCTGCTTTTAAGAAAAAGTGAGGGGAGATCCGCCCTGTGCCGGCCGACATTTAAGCAGAGAGCCATGTGGGGACGCTCCTTTGCGGCCCCGCGCGAGATCGATCCCGGAGGCAACTGAACCACTTTGGACACGAGCGGCGCCCCCAAAATGCCTCCAAACTGTGTGCTGGGAGCTTCTGGCCCAGGCGCTGCCGGCAGGGTATGCTCTTTTCTCTCTCAACTCTTTCTGTTTGAACGCAGCGAGGCTATAGCCGGTTTTTAGACTCTACAGGAAGTCCGGGATAGCCGATGGGCGGGACTCCCGGATCCGCCCTGTGCCGGCCGACATTTAAGCAGAGAGCCATGTGGGGACGCTCCTTTGCGGCCCCGCGCGAGATCGATCCCGGAGGCAACTGAACCACTTTGGACACGAGCGGCGCCCCCAAAATGCCTCCAAACTGTGTGCTGGGAGCTTCTAGCCCAGGTGCTGCCGGCAGGGTATGCTCTTTTCTCTCTCAACTCTTTCTGTTTGAACGCAGCGAGGCTATAGCCGGTTTTTAGACTCTACAGGAAGTCCGGGATAGCCGATGGGCGGGACTCCCGGATCCGCCCTGTGCCGGCCGACATTTAAGCAGAGAGCCATGTGGGGACGCTCCAAACTGTGTGCTGGGAACTTCTGGCCCAGGCGTTGCCAGCGAGTGATGCAATTACCAAAAGAATCTTCCTTGGACTTCATATAGAAATCCAAAACCGCGCGGCTGCGATAGCAGCCGCGCGACCTAATATCTTTTGATTGTTTGATTGTCAGCAACGTGTAAATGTTCCTTTTTGGCAGGGCTTAACGTGGGGGGAAACTCCAAACAATAGTACTAAGTTTTTTGTTAAAGGGTAAAAGATTGTAGCGATAGAATTTTAGGCAGAATTTTCCCTGGACTTTAACGGGTCGGACTTTGGTGGGAAATCCTAACAAGAATAATAAGTCTTTTGCTGAAATATTGAAGGCCACCAAAGTGGTAGCCATCTCTATAGACTGAACTAAGCCATATCCCCACGCCGGCTGAAAAGAAATATCCTTCTTTCTCGGGAAAAAACGCGGCGTGGCGTTAACCATAGTATGATGTCCATTAAGCTGACACGGACCTGGTGGCGTGGGAATGGGATGCAAGGGAATAAATTATTATGTACTTGGAACAGCGGGACGCTGGTGGAACCTTGAGCCGGGGCCGATACCAGCGTATTACTTTTGGTTCCAGAAACTGCTTGCAGACATTGTACCAGACTATCAACTAAGCTAGAGCCCCACGCCGGCTGATGACGAGAAATAACCATCTCTTTTGGTTTGTTTCCCTTTGTCAGGCAGCGTGGTGATTACTAAACAGGCGTGATCTCGGTGGCGCGGGACGAGGGGGGAAAAAAATAGAATAGTTATGTAACCAACAGCGGGACTTAATATCTCTACATTCTCAGCAATGGAGAGCCATCAAATGCTTCCTTGACAGTGGGACTGTCTTCTCTTTTTTGGGGGGAAACCCTAGCAACAATAGTGAATTATGTGTTGAAACATGGACTGTAACCAAGATAAAGCGTAAACGAAGTGAAACTTATCACTTACAAGGGCGGGGACTGGGGGGGTGGGAGGGGGCGGGAGGTATAATGGGGTGGTTGGTGATGGAATATGGGCACGGGTGAAAGGAAGGGTGTTTGAGTACTGTATAACTGACATAATCATGAGAACTTTGTAACCCTCCACATGGTGATTCAATAAAATTTAAATTAAAAAAAAAAAAAAAAAAAAAGTGAGGGGGCTGGAGAGATATCACAGTGGGTAGGGCATTTGCCCTGCACGCAGCTGACCTGGGTTCGATTCCCAGCATCCCATATGGTCCCCTGAGCACCGCCAGGAGTAATTCCAGAGTGCAAAGCCAGGAGTAACTCCTGAACATTGCCGGGTGTGACCCAAAAAGCAAAAAAAAAAAAAAAAAAAAAAAAGTGAGGAACTTCCTATACTGTTATCTTGACCCCAGAAGTTGCCTCAAATTTTAGTCTTAATATTTTCAACATTTTGAACTTAATTTTTAGAGTTCTAAATCTCTAAATGGTAACATTATATAGAATCTCAAATATCTCTCTTTTTAAAAAAATTATCACTGTCAAGCACTCATTTAAAACTTAACTGGGGGTTGGGGGTGATGGAAGGGAAACTGGTAGCGCTGGTGGTGGGAAATGGGCACTGGTAGAGGGATGGGTGTTGGATCATTGTAAAACTGAAACCTAATCATGAGCAGCTTTGTAACTGTGTATCTCATGGTAACTCAACTGAAAAATAAAAATTAAAAAAAACCCGCTTTGGTTAAAATTTTGTCACTAAAGAAACAAACAACAAGAAAAAACACTTAACCAGGCATAGCATGAGATAAGGGCAAAAACTAGAACCAGACAAACAATAGATTCCGATATTGGAATTAGGAAGATAATTTTGATTAATATATTGAAGAAATTGGATAACAATAATTTCAGCTAAAGAAGAGAAACTAAATATAATGACTGAATTCTCTATGTTATAAATCAATGTTACTTTGAAAAAGATTTTTGGAAAAGGATGAAATAGAAACTATAGAAACTCAAAATGAAAATGCGGGGGCTGGAGCGATAGCACAGCGGGAAGGGTGTTTGCCTTGCACGCAGCCGACCTGGGTTCGAATCCCAGCATCCCATATGGTCCCCTGAGCACCGCCAAGAGTAATTCCTGAGTGCAGAGCCAGGAGTAACTCCTGTGCATCGCCAGGTATGACCCAAAAAGCAAAAAAAAAAAAAAAAAGAAAATGCTTTATATTTATTCAATTCCTTGATAATATACAAAGAAATGTCAATGCAGATGTTAAAGAGGAGTGTAAAAGAATAACTATAGTAGCACTATTCAATATAAAGCAATGACACTATACAGTACTGAAAACAGAATTAAGTGACTCTCACAAAGGCAATGTTTGAAAGACCATATAAATACTACATGAGATAATATGGATGATATTCCACTTACACAAGCTAAAAATAAGTTACTCTCTGCTATTAAAAGCCAGGATAGAGTTACTTCTAGAAGGGAAACAGTTATACCTGTTGGCTGCATAGCAACTTGCTATATAGTGTTTTAGGAGTGGGGAAGCAAGAAAAGGAGGTCAAAGATAATACAGAGACAAAGGTTAGGGGGCCTTGGACTTGATGTGGTGTAGAAATGTTTGCATACATCCAAACTACCAGAGTCAAAACCGTGACTCAAACAACAATAAGGAAATTTGAATATATACCTGTCAAGAAGACAGACGGGGGGATGAGAACCTGGGATCACTGATGGAGGGATATGAACAATGTATGCAAGAAATTGTCAACAACTTTGTAAATCATAATGCAAAAATAAAAAAAAAACTTGCAGTAAAACATTTAAAGGAAATTATTAATGCAGAAAATAAAGTTATTTTTATCTTATAAATGCAGTTTCTTAACTTGGAGGAAAACATGTATAACTCCTTGCCTTATTTTTTTCCCTTCCTGTTAAGTTTTATTTATCACCATGTGCCCTGTATACCTGAGATCAGAAACTTTTTGGAGGGATGGTGCAGAGGTTAAGTCATTTGCTTTGCACGTAGTTTGCACCAAATATGATTCCTTGAGCATCGCCAGGAGTGATACCTGAGCACAGAGCCAGGAATAAGCCCTGCGAAGCACTAGTTGTAAACTCTCCAAAACAAAACCAGTAGCTCTTTGCTTGAGTTCATTCAGAGATTAAATCTTGTGATACTTGGTTATAAGACCTGATGTCTCATTTAGAATTTTAACTAATGTCCCTGCTATTTTCTTATTTATTTAGATTTTTGGACCTGGTAGTACTTGAAGGCTATTTCTGTCTGTCATCAGAGAGACACTTCTGGTGGTGCACAGGGATCAGATGCAGTGGCAGAGATCAAAACAGCTATCTCCCTGTTTTTAGTGATGCCCTTTTAGCACTGTCTTTGGAAAAATTAGGGCTTCTGATTCTTCAACTTCACTGAAGCTCTATATCGTAAATCTCATGAATGAATACTCTGTAAACATAAAGGTTTATTTTTACTGCTCTTCTAAGGTAGTTGTCAATTCTCAGCCTACAAAATTTATAAACATCTTTTGTTTGGTTTTCCTTTTCCCATATTCTTCATTCGGATGGATGTGCAGAATTTTTATTTCCATAATACTGGTATTTAAAGAAGGATCAGAAAAATGTTTATTTAGGAACTGGAGAGATTTTATAGTGGGTTAGGTGACTGCCTTGTGGCTGACATAGGTTTGATCCCTGGCATCATAAATGGAATCCAAAGTGAAATCAGGAGGGATCCCTGAGCACAGAGCCAGGAGTAAGCCCTGAGCACAGTTGGATGTGTCCCCTCCAAAAAGCTCCCAAGACAAAATAGAAAAATATGTATTTAAACTGTTAATTTATGCATTTAAAACTATTAGTTGGGTTAAAAACTCACCCACAATGATCTGGAAAGAATGAACATTAGTTTTCTATAACTTCTGAGGTTTTTATTAGTTACACGCTCTTTTTTCAAATGAAGTCTTTCACAATTTCATACTGCCTGTAAGTGGAACCTAAGAGAAACAGCTATGTTTCTTGACTGGCTTGTGATATCTCTTTGGGAAGCTGTTAATGTAACGCTGTATTTTATTATCACATGAAACTGGATAGGCACAGTGCCCTATCCAGAGTGAATAACACAAGGATTTTCAGTTACTCATCTAGAGGGAGCACAATTCCAGTCTACATACACATTTTTAAGAAATCAACCTTGAGGGGCTGGGGCGATAGCACAGTGGTAGGGCGTTTGCCTTGCATGCAGCCGACCCGGGTTCGACTCCCAGCATCCCATATGGTCCCCTGAGCACCGCCAGGAGTGGTTCCTGAATGCAGAGCCAGAAGTAACCCTGTGCATCTCCAGGTGTAACCCAAAAAGCAAAAAAAAAAAAAAAAAAGAAAAGAAATCAACCTTGATATATTATGCGAGGTCCTTCTTAGGCTTCTAGAAGAATTAATTTTGTGATAAAAAATCCCCGGATAAAACCAAAAGGAAACATTAATATTCTCTCAGCATTTTTTGTTGTTTAATAATATTTAGTAAGTTTGTGTCAATTTATGAATTATATGTCTGTTACCAAAAGTACATTATCATGTAACAAATAAATAATTAATGTATATTTCTAGTCCCTCTAGAAATAACGAGGTGTACATCAACTATCTTTTTATTTTTACATGATCATAAAAATTAATGTTAATCTAATTTCTCTCAAATGACTTTATAAAATGTATACAGAATAGTAAGGTACAATGGTGGACAACTGTGAAACTTTTTTGATGTGTGACCTCTTTAGAATACCTTTTCTAACTTATACAATGAACCCTAATTCTCCCTGGTTAGGAATCTAACATTTACTTTGGTAAGCTCCCTTGTAGTATAAAACCTGGATTCTACAACTCAGACACAGAATGCCTGTCTTTGTTTAGCAGAAAGAACAAAACAGACAAAATCTGCTTCTAGTAAAGGTAGCAGGAAAAATGACAAACAATTTCAGGAGAGGCAGTAAAAGATATTCTGGAACATAAGAGGACAGAATAATGGTGTGACAGAGAATCACTGCCCAGTTTCTGTAGCTGTGATGGGTTTTCCCTGGAGCCGTCTTGTTTTGGACTGAGTTTGTTCTTAGCTGTTGGCTTCACACTTGATTTTCTGAATATCCTTGATATTCTATGCACTGACTAATTTTCTAAAATAAATTTTTGTTTTTATGACCTTCAGATAATGCTCTTACTTGCAACTGAAAGCCTTGACTAACTCAAATGGTAAGTGCTATTATAAATAAAAATCCTAAAATAACCACAAAAGCATGTATTTGTATATTTGATTAGAGTAAAAATAAATATAATCTAGAATAACAAAAAACATGCTATAATAAAGATGAATCATGAAGACTTATATTATGTGGGATAAACAAATCACTGAGACAAATATGGTGTTACTCCACTTACACGACGTATCTGAAATGTCAGATTTGTGGAATCTAAATCTGGAGAGTGGAACTGTGGCTTCCAGGGGTCAGGGAGCAGGGGAATTTGAAATCGATGGGCTTGAAGTCAAAATGGTAAAGAACCATCCATAATAGCCTTTGATACCTCCTGGCCAACTTTTTGCCCCCAGTCACGTAACATACTATACACTTGAAATCTGTTCATCTGTTCATCAGATATAGATATTCATGTTAAATATCTTTTTCAGAATAAAATTTAAAAAATTTACTGGGTACTCATACTATCCTACTCAGTTATGTCTTAAAGTATGTCTTATTTATTTACTTGGTAATTTTTATTTTGTTTTGCTTGTTTTCTTCTGCTTCCCCTTCTTCTTTTCCTTACCCTTCTCTCTCTCCCTCTCTTCCTCTCTCCCTCTCTCTCTCTCTTTCTCTCTCTCTCTCTCTCTTTTTTTTTTTTTAGTGCTGGGACCTAGCCTAAGGCATAGCACAGGAAAGGCAAATATTCTACAATTGAGCTAAAGCACTAGTCCCACATGTCTTAATTTTCAAAAGATTTGGAAAATTGCAAAATCTTGATAGTAATAAACTGAACATACCATCTTTATCAGCAGTGTCTTGAGGCTTTGATTTTAAAGTGAAAATCTTTCGTAGCTTACAGTTAGCTGAGACAATAATTCCATCCAATGACTGGAAAACTGCTCCCTTGAATATTTCACTGGTAAATGCCACTAAGTCAATGCACAGATTACACCACTAAAAAAAAAAGAAAGAATTATTATATTCTTTAATAATATAAATGAACACATCTATATGTGGAGAATCATCTGGAGGGAGCACAATTCCAGTCTATGTAGACATTTTTAAGAAATCAACTTTGCTGTATACTATGTGCAATCCTCCTTAGGCTTCTAGAAGAATTAACTTTGTGATAAATAATCCCAGGATAAAACCAAAAGAAAAAATTAGTATTCTCTCAGAACTCTTTTGTTGTTTAATAGTATTTAGTAAGATAGTTTGTGTCACTTTATGAATTATATGTCTTAGTTACCAAGAGTAATTGACTTAAGGCAATTATTTGCATCAACCAACCCCTAACCAATTTTTCCCTTTAGGCAAGTTTATTTGTCTTGGTTTTATTTTCTTAAAATTTTCCATTATTCTTTCTAAAAAATCATAAAGCTAAATCATACGTTGGTTATTTTATTAAAGAATTCCCACCACGGATAAAGCTTTGAGTACTTTGGAAAACTTGAAGTCTGTAAGCAATAGGCTGGTGGGAAGCTAAATGCAGGCCTGTTAGAAAAACACTTAAATTTTGAAAATCAGGGATAAAAAGCCTATTGTTTCCTCAAGGGGACTAATCTGATTACAATTAGCCACTTATATTTGTTTTTTTAAAGATATATGGATGAAATTAGAATTCAGGTTAAATTGTAGCCAATGATGTCTACTTATAACCAATTAACCTATTGCACAGAAATAGATTCATTTAAAGAATTTGCAATTATGCCTGGTACTTGCCAGTTTTTAAAGTACTCTTCAAAGGGCTAATTTCTGCCCATTAAAATTGGACCCCCCCATACATCATCAAATGAATTTCTAAAGGGTCTGAGTTAAAGAACAGAAAATCATTTAATCAAAATTAAAACATATTTAAGATTATAAGACAAACACAGGAAATTAAAATTGTATTTGCGCATTTAAAAATACCAGGATCTTCCATTATCTGTTTAATAGCATAGATACAGAAGTTTCATTTTATTAATGAATAAAAGTTTCAAGATACAGTCACTGATAATAGAAGTAAGTTTTCAAAAAATTTTATTTTAGGCACAGTGGTCTATAATACTACTGGTAGGGTTTCATAAATAACACACTTAAGTATCACACCTTCCAACAGAGTATCTACTTCCCACCCACATTGTCCCAGTGTCCCCACTTCATCCTCCTAAGTTCCTTCTGTGGACCCTGTGGGATGCTCCCCACTAGAGACAAATTCTCAATTTGTTGTCTTTTTACCTTATATATTAGCTTATTCTGTGTCTGTCCTTCTCCTAACCTCATTCACTATGACATTCTCCAGATTCATCCTCTTAGCACAAAATTGCATGATTTCATCTTGTTTTCCAGCCAAGTGGTATTCCATTGTGTATATGTACTATAGTTTCTTTATCTAGTCATCAGTTCTCAGACACTTGGGTTGTTCCCAGATTTTGGCTACTGTGCATAGTGCTGCAAAAAACAGGAGTACTGATGTCTTTTTTTTTTTTCTTTTTGGGTCACCTGGCAATGCACAGGGGTTACTCCTGGTTCTGCACTCAGGAATCACCCCTGGCGGTACTCAGGAGACCATATGGGAATCGAACCCGGGTCAACCGCTTGCAAGGCAAACGCCTTACCCGCTGTGCTACTGCTCCAGCCCCAGTACTGATGTCTTCTGAAATGAGTTTTTGGGCTCTGGAGGGTTTTTTTTTTTTTTTTTTTGTGTCCACCTTGTTTTCCAAAAGGGCTGGACCAGTTGGCATTTCCATCAGCAGTGAATGAGGGTTCCTTTTTCCTACATTCACATAATACTGGTTGTTTTTTTTCTTTGCGGTGTGTGCCAGTTTCACTGATGCGCAGGATAACACTGGTGGCCCTTCCTCCCTGGCTGCAGGGAGCTGGGGTTTGTTGACTGCTCCCCCAACCTGTTCATTACCTTTGCCCCCTGATCAGACTCTGCTGACTTGTAAATATTGTTTTTCTCTTCTCCTTAATGTCCTTTGCATGATTAGTTACTTCAGATCAATTACTTTTTGTATGGACACAGGAAGTTAGAGAGAGAGTTGCAGGGGAGAGAGTTGGGAATGTGGAGGGGCAGAGTGAAAGTGGCGGGCAGAGTTGGTGAGATAGAGCTTCGGGCAGAGTGAGAGACAGAGTTGCTGTGGAGTGGGAGAGACAGTTGTGTCCAGAGATGGAGAGTGTTGTGGAGCGAGTTAGAGATGGTTGGAGTGAGCTGGGAGAGAGTTGGGGGTGAGCTGGGGAGAGGGTTGTGAGAGTTGTGGAGAGAGTTTGATAGAGATGAGAGGCGGAATAAACAGCAACTGATTACTAACCAGCTTGGCCCTCGTTCCTCCTTCGTCAGCCCATGGCAACGGCTGTCCCGGGTGGAGAAGGGTTCGAGAGCACTGAACACAGGCATCGAGAGAGAGCTTCCCGGGGAGCCCACAAACATCTGTTAATGTGTGAGCACTCATAGCTCACCAGAGCGAAAGGAGTTTACACACTGGTGTGAGGTGATATCTCATTGTTGTTTTGATTTTCATTTCTTTGGTGATAACTGACAGAGAGCATTTTTTCCATGTCTTTGGCCATCTGGATTATTCTATAAGGAAGTTTCTATTAATTTCTCTCCCCACTTCCCATTGTTTGATGGGGTTGTTTCCCCTACCCCACTGCCCTTTGGAAGTTCTACCAGTGTTTTATATTATCTTGGATATTATCAAATAAGAGGGGGCAAATATTTTCTCCCAGTTTGTGTGGGTATTTTTATTTTGGTTATCATTTCCTTGCAGTGCAAAAGCTCTTAGTTTGATGTAGTCATATTTGTTTATTTTTGCTGCCATTTGTTTGGCCAATTGTATTTAATCCTTAAGGATACCTTCAACTTCAATTATGGAGTATTCTATCTAAGTTTTTCTCAAGAGAGCTTAAGGATTTTGGTCTAATATTGAGGCCTTTAATTAATTTTGATTTTAATTTTGTGCATGGTATTAGAAAAGGGGTCTGCATTCATGTCTTTGCATGTGACCAGTCAGTTTTCCCATCACCATTTATTGAAGAGGCTATTATTGCTCCACTTCATACATTTTTGCTAAAAAATTAATAAAGCTTCCATATAAACCTAAGATTCCACTCCTCATCATCTATACCAAGAACACAAAAACATTAATTCAAAAGACTATATGCACAGCTATGTTCATTAAAATATCATTAACAATAGCCAAGACCTAGAAAAACTCAAGTGCCCAACAACAGAGGACTGGATAAAGAAACTTTGGCATATAGACACAATGGAATACTTCTAAGCTGTGAAAAATCAAAACCCTATATTTGCTGCAACTTGGAGTGATCTGGAGAGTCGTGTTTAATTGAGTCAGAAAAAAAAAAGATAAATACTGGATCACTTTGCTAATATGTGGAATATAAAGAAACACAGCAAGAAATAGACAATCCCTAATGAAAACAAATTGAGATAGTCACTAGAACTGCTAAATATGTTAAGTGGGGAAGGGAAGGGCCTCAGGATAATATTGAAAGTATACTGACACTCTGGTGGTTGGCATAGTGGAGCAACATCCAGTATAAAACGGTAATATTAGTATCTTTATATGGTACTTTAATAAAAACTGAATGGGGGGTTGGGCCACACCTGTCTGTGCTCAGGGATTACTTGTGGTGGAGTTTGAGGGGGACCATATACCCTGCCAAGGATTAAACGAGGGTTGGCAGCACATAAATCAAGTATCCTACCTACTATGCAATTTCTCTGGCCTCATATAAAACTTAATTTTTTAAAAAGGTGTAGATGAGAGTAATTCCTAAAAAAGAATGGGAATAACTTTTCCCTCTTGGATAAAGGAAATTTAATTAGGCTTTAGTTTAGCTGAATTTTATGAAGGCTATAATTTTCATAATCTTTGACAAAAATTATTCATACAAATATAAATACTGTGATGTATTTTCTGAAGTCTGGAGAAAGAGATGACGTCTTTGTGAGCAATGGGTATATTATCAGGATTCATAGCTGATATTAATAAAGTATTATTTTATTGTTCTTGGTGATATTTAGTCTTAAATTTTTTGGGGGTGTTTTTCTTGATTTCTAACTTTTTAATTCTACATGTAACTCTAGTCCAGTGGGTAGAAACCTCTAGACCAAAAACATTAATAACTGAGTCCTTCAAAAGCATGCACTAGGGAAAGATAGCAATTTGATACTGAAAAAGAGGTAGTTTACTTTATTGCTTGGATTAATAAGACTTTATATCACTTATTTTCAGCATGGGATTTTACATGAAGTAACTGGCAAAAAAATAAAAATTAAAAGCATGGATTTCTAGCATGTCTTGGTAGTATGGTTTTATTATACTGGGTGAAATAGAGTATATTCCATGAACACACACACACACACACACACTCAAATGCAATAACAAGATTTTAGTTGTTCCAGCCTTTTTTTGATTTCCCATGTCCCTCTTCTCTGCCATTACTGTGGGAAAGATCTGAAGATAATTGGATTCATTTGCCAGTATAGAAAAGGTTGAAATCACTAGTAGTGAACAGCTCTGGCCAACACTGCCTTTCTAAAAGAAAATCACAAATAAGAAACCACAATTTCACAGCCTAGCAACCTTAAAGTGCCATCTTTCTTCCAAGAATTTAGAACCTAATTTTGTTTCGAAGCCTCTAAAATGTTAATGCGGAACAGGATTTTAAGATGTTTATTCTTGTGCCTTTAAAAATAATTTTCAAATGCTAGCTTTAATTTCTCAATAGAAAAATCTTAAAGTGCCCTTATTAATTTCATCACCATCACCATATTGTATTTATTTTGTGGTACAAGAAGAAACTGAATTAATTTTATGTTCAGGAGAAACAATTACTATTGCTAGGAAATTAAAAATAATTATCCCAGGAAAAACGTATCACAAATCCTTACATGGAGAAACAGAAGTCGAGGAGGGGAGCCTGGGTTGTAAGAGCTAAACCAAATAAGGTAAGTTATTGTAGAACTTTATTATTATAAATATGATATATATTATTATAATATACTTTTATAGTCACATACAAGTGTGACTATTTAGCAACCTCTCTTCCATTTCCTATCTGCATGGAACAAACTATTTTTTCTAAGGTAGAAGAACCATCTTTCTCTTGCAAATACTTGTGAATCTTTCACCCCAAATCCCTACTAAACATACACTTAATGATGCTCAGGGGTTACTCCTGACTGTACTTAGGGAACACTTCTAGTGGGCTCAAGGGACCATGTGGGGTGCTGGGAATCAAACCCAGATCAGACCCATTCAAGGCAAGTGCCCTACTCACTGCACTCTCAGGGCCCTCAAAACTATTTTGAAAAGATATTTGTACACCTATGTTCCGAGCAGCACTTTCACAGTAGCCAATCTGGAAACACCCAATAGCCAAAAAAAGTATAAAAAAAAAACTGTGATATGCAGACACAATGGAAGCTGGTTCATCGCTAAGAAAAGATAAAACCATGAATTTATTATTTTATTTTATTTTTTTGCCTTTTGGGTCACACCTGGCGATGCTCAGGGGTTACTCCTGGCTCTGTACTCAGGAATTACTCCTGGCGGTGCTCAGGGGACCATATGGGATGCTGGGAATTGAATCTGGGTCGGCTGCGTGCAAGGCAAATGCCCTACCCGCCGTGCTATTGCTCCAGGGCCAAAACCATGCAATTTAATAAAATGCAAATGATCAAAGAGTATCAAGCTAAGCTTAATCAGACAGAGGGATAGGGACAAATACAGAATACTCTCTTTTATATGTGAAATATAAAGAAGCAAAGTAAGGAAATAACAATTGGATTATGGCAATAGACTTGGAGAACTGAACACAGAATTGAGTCTACCAAGGGTATGAGGTATGGGTGGGTGGGGGGAGTGATCTTAAGACATTGGTGGAAGGATGCTGGCACTCTGGTGGTGGGTATGGCATTAGAACTCTGTATGCCTGAAATTCTATTAACATTGTAAACCCTGGTGCTAAAAAAATTTGAAAGAAAAAATGAAACATACCAGATTCATCATGCAGCATCTCAATAAAACTCAATATTCAATCTTTTCATGGACTACAACTTTTTTGCTTTAGATTAGTTTTTTTCCTGCTTAATCAGTCTTAAAAAATGGATTTACAGGTGAGTGGCTTCTTTTATGCAACATAATAATTGAAGTTCACGGATGCATCTACTGGTTCTTCTTACTTTGTTGGGTAATACACTAGCTATGACAAAACCACAATGTGACTGTCCATTTTTCTGCTGTTAAACAATTTGGGTCATTTCAAAACTGGCTATCCTACATAAAGTTATGAAATTTTAATTTGCATAAATAACCTTTCCTTTCATTGACTGTATATCCCAAAAATGGAATTGTTGGCTCACATGGAAAGTGTAAGACTTTGTGAATGTTGCAGTAGAGTGGAGAATTCACCCATCTCTCTGAGTTCTTCTTGAGTTGGACAGTTATCAAGGCAGCAAAGATGGGTAAGTTAAAACAAAACAAAACTCAATTTAATGATGTTCACTGGTGAGTTACTATGATTATGCAGGCCCTAATTTTATTGAGGGAGAAAACTGGTATAAATTCTGGTAAAAACTCTGAAATGATTATGGAGACAGGGGATTCACATAACAAATGAGAGGATGACTTTATATGACAAAGCCTTGGCTCTGAATCTGCAGCCTGTATTAAGAGAGATTTTGCCAATAAACTGCATTTCTGGAGATATTCTTAAATCTAGATGGTCTGAATTAGGTAACGGTAAGTATTTCTTTTGAGGTCCACAGGGAATCCATTAGACTTGGATTCTCATACCAACGTTATACTTACCAAGATAGAATATTCTGGACATACTAAGAAAAGTCTATTGGATCCTCTGGGAAGACTGGTCCAACATTAGAATCTTTTCAAATGTATTTTCAAGTGGTTATACCATTTTTCATTTTTTCATTAGAATTTTAATTTAATAAAATAGTTATTTTTTTTTTACATTAACTCTAAGAATTTGAGTTTCATTTATCGTTTCCTTTTAGTCATTCTACTGGTTAGCTAGTTTTTGTGTACTTAATTAGAATTTTCCTGACTGGTGATATAGAGCTCTTTTGTATGCCTATTTGACCAATGCTATAGCCACTGTGAAGTGCTTATTTATCTGTTTTTACTTTTTTATAAAAGTGATAAATTTTAATGAAATCATATAATTCTCTGCAAGTTGGTTGGATAAAAGACATTCTGCTAAGTGAAGGAAATTAGAAGAAGGATAAATACTAGATAACCTTACTTATCTGTGGTATACAGAATAACAAGATGAAGAAATGCAAGACACTGAAGTGGAGATTTTCTAAGTTACTCTTGACCCTATATTATAGAAATGAGAAGGACAGTAAAGGAAAGAAATTGACGGTGAAGAAGAGGCAGATGGGAAGTAACAGTGGCAGGCTTTAGGGACCTTGGTGTATAGAGGTGTGGTATATGTTTACATATAAACCACAGAGCCTCACAAACTAAGAGAAGCAACTACTAAGGAAGTAGGCTGAATGATAGAATAAAACATGAAAATGTTAGTTAAAGGAGGTTGACACTGGTGATGGGGTTGGTGTTGGAACACTATGTGCCTGAAACTCAACTATGCATAATAGTGCTGAAAGGAGGTAAAGTGATACAGAGGATACCTTTCAGTAACTATTGCAAACCACAGTGCCTAAAAGGAAAATAGGGGAGGGGGGAAGGGGAGAGGGAGGAAGAGGGAAAAGAAAAGTTTTTGCCTTTCAGGCAGACTGTGAGGGCCAGGCAGATAGGCAGGAGGGGAACTGTGGACACTGATGGTGGGAAATCGGCACTGGTGAACGGATGGATGTTGGAACATTTTACAATTGAGACTCGATTACGATCAAGCTTATAAATGTATATCTCATGGTGATTCAATAAAAAAGGAAAAATATGTTGATTTTTTTAAACTGAATCACTGTGAGATATACAGTTACAAAATTGTTCATGATTGTTGTTCATGTTTCAGAAATGTTTGATTCTTAGGAGTAATCTGTTCCCACCAGCAGTGAAGGAGAGTCCCTTTCTCCCCACATCTGCGCCAATACTGGTTGCTTTTGTTCTTTTGGATTTGGGGCAGTCTCTGTGATGATGGTGGGAATGTCGACTGGTTCAGCCCTCTTGGAAAACAATATGGATGACTCTCAAAAAATTAGAAATTGAGCTCCCATTTGACCCAGCAATACCACTCCTGGGACTATATCCTGGAGAGGCAATATGGTATAGTAGAAATGACATCTGCCTTTGTACGTTCATTGCAGCACTGTTTATAATAACCAAAATCTGGAAAAAAATGGAGTGCCCCAAAACAGATAACTGGTTAAAGAAACTTTGGTACATCTACACAATGGAATACTATGCAGCTGTTAGAAAAGATGAAGTCATGAAATTTGCCTAAAAGCATGGAAAGTATCATGTTGAGTGAAATGAGTCAGAAAGAGAGAGACATAGAAAGATCGTACTCACCTGTGGAATACAAAGTAGCAGAATGGGAGACTAACACCCAACAATAGCAGAGATAAGAACTAGGTCTGCCCCACAGCCTGGAAACTGGCCTTACATGCTGGGGGAAAAGGCAGCTGAGATAGAGAAGGGAACAACTAGTAGAGGATGTTGGGAGGATCCACTTGGGTTGAAAGATGCATGCGGAAAGTAGACTATAGCCTGAACATGATGGCCACTCAATACCTCTATTGCAAACCACAACAGTCAAAAGGAGAGAGAACAAAAGGGTATGGCCTGCCACAGGGGCAGGGTGGGGTGGTGGGAGGGATACTGGGAACACTGGTAGAGGAGAATGGGCACTGGTGGAGGGATGTAAAGGATCACTGTATGACTGAAATGAAAACATGGAAGTTCATAAGTTTGTAACTGTACCTCATGGTGATTCACTAATAAAAAATTTTTTTGAAAAAGAGTAATTTGTAATTTTTTTCACAGTCTGTTATCAGTATTGTTTTTATATTTGCTTCTCCTGCATATTATAATATCCTTGATGAGAAAGACCATCACCTTTGAAATTATATTATTTAGCACAGGCCTGTTTATAGCAGAAATTTAATAAGTATTCTTAAATAAGCTATAAGTTCAGAAGTTTGCTATAACAACATTCATAAATTAGTAAATATTGTTATTTTGCTAATTTGACAAAAGTTCATAGTATAAAAATAGCAATATCAATCAACTAGGAGTAACCGAACACTGCTACAAGTTTGGCAATGTTATAAGTAAAAACTAATTTAAGTCTAACAAGTTCTTTATGAAACGGATTCTATTACTATCACCACACAACCAATAAAGAAACTGAAGCACAAAAAAAGTGGACTGACTTGTTCAGCATTTTGTGGACCTCAAATTATAAACAGCACTTGAATCTCTACAGTCTAGATCTTGTAGCCACACTTATACTCTACCAATAACCATATCATTATGTGATATGAAAGAAGGGTAATCCTGAAGAGAAGCAATTGCCCATTATACAGAACTGCTCTTGTTCAACACCATATTAGGCTGATAGGAGAATAAGAGAGAAGTGAATATTAAAAAATAATATTTACAAAAGTGAGATGAAAACATTTACAAATCCTCAAGTGTAATAAACATTATAGTGGGTGCTAGAGTCATTAAGAAATAGTCTGTGGGCTGAAGGGATAGTCTAGTGGTTTTATGGCAGGCTGTGTCTGGGTTCAGTCCCTGGTACCACATGGCCTACTGCTAGGTGTGGTTCTGGAGGCACCTCGAACATTGCAGTGGTGGTCTCGGTGCTCCCCAGCATTTCAAGGGCCCAATCTGCAGCATATCCTTAGGCTCTAGCATAGAACTGCTGGAAATCTGGATAAGTACTGCCTTGAGTGGACTCAGGCCCCTTAACATTACTTGGGAATCCACCCCCCAATAAAGAAGCAAAATAATTTTATAGTTGTATGTTAAATGTGTATGTCAATATAAGCCTGTCTGTTTCCAGTAAATCGAATAATAGTTAAAAAAGTATTTAAAACCCCAAATCTTCAAATCATTGGCTCTGTAGACAGACTACATCTGAGAGGAAAATTTTTAAAAAGTAATATACCTTTATTTTGTAGTTGAAGCTATCGTATATTCCATCATATTGGAGGCTCAAGAAAGTACAACTCCTGAAGAGTCATTTTCTCCATTTAAATGAGGGACACTTAGTATTTGAGCATAAAGATTACTAAAAGATTTTGGCATTGTAATTTGTCATACCCCTTTGTTATATTTCCAGTGAATGATTCATTCTTAATGGTCTTCCCTAAAATTTTCTATTTAAATGGGATTAAATTTACTGTACATTAATACATACTGTGGTGCAAGACACTGATGTTCAAGTGATATTGTTACCAACTAATTGAAAATTATATTGAAGAACTAAGATTGACTTCAGTGAGTTCTGACTAAATAGCTACCTTCGTTGTTTAATCTAGGCTATTAATTTTTAAATGGTTCTTGTCATTGAAAACCTAAGTTAATGTATAAATTATTATAATTTAACAGTTAAATCTTTTAGAGTTAAGAATAATATGAAAATGATTTTTTTATTTGACAGGTTGAAAATTCAGTAAACATGACTATAAATATTATATATGTAGAACTAAAATAATATAAATGTAGTTGCTGCCTTTGGCTATAAAAAGTTTTGACTGAAAACAAAGGCCAAGTGAAGAATTTGCAATGAACATAGAAATGCAGATGTCATCTCTACTATACCTCTTTGCCTCTCCGGGATATATTCCCAGGAGTGGTAATGCTGGGTCAAATGGAAGCTCAATTTCTAATTTTTTGAGAATCCTCCATATTGTTTTCCAAAAGGGCTGAACCATTTTGGAAATTGGCATTCCCACCAGCAGTGAAGGAGAGTCCCTTTCTCCCCACATCCACGCCAACACCGGTTGCTTTTGTTTTTTGGGATGTGGGCCAGTCCCTATGGTGTGAGATGATATCTCATTGTTGTTTTGATCTGCATCTCCCTGATGATTAGTGATGTTGAACATTTTCTCATGTGCCTCTCAGCCATTCGGATTTCTTCTTTGGGAAAGTTTCTGTTCATTTCATCACCCCATTTTTTGATCGGGTTGGCAGTTTTCTTCTTATGGAGTTCAACCAGTGCATTGTATATCCTTGATGTCAACCCTTTATCGAATGGGTACTGCGTAAATATCCTTTTCCCATTCTGTAGATTGTCTTTGTATTTTGGTCACTGTTTCTTTTTTTTTTTTTTTTTTTGGTCACTGTTTCTTTTGAGGTGTAGAAGCTTCTTAGTTTGAGATAGTCCCATTTATTTATCTCTGTTTTCACTTGCTTGGCCAGTGGTGTGTCAGCTTTGAAGATACTATTGGCTTCAATGTTGTGGAGGGTTTTGCCGACCTTGTCCTCAATGTACCTTAGGAATTCTGGTCTGATGTTGAGGTCTTTAATCCATTTTGATCTGACTTTTGTACATGGTGATAGGTGGAGGTCTAAGCCCATTTTTTTGCATGTAGCCGTCCACTTTTGCCAGCAAAATTTGTTAAACAAGCTTTCCTTGCTCCACTTCACATTTCTTGCTCCCTTGTCAAAGATTGGATGATCATATATTTGGGGGTGTGTGTCAGAGTATTCAACCCTGTTCCATTGGTCTGCAGCTCTGCCTTTGTTCCAGTACCATGCTGTTTTAATTACTACCGCTTTGTAGTAGAGTTTGAAGTATCTGCATTTCTATGTTCATTGCAGCACTGTTTACAATAGCCACAATCTGGAAAAAACCAGAGTGCCCCCAAACAGATGAATGGTTAAAGAAACTCTGGTACATCTACACAGTGGAATACTATGTAGCTGTCAGAAAACATGAAGTCATGAAATTTGCATATAAATGGATCAACATGTTGAGTGAAATGAGTCAGAAAGAAGGAGACAGAGATAGAAAGATTGCACTCATATGTGGAATATAAAATAGCTGAGAGGTACAAGCTTGCAATGATGCAATTTCTGGCAGATATTTCTCTGGACTTAGTCACTAAAATACAGAAATCCAAAACACTGCGGCTGCTCGACCTCTTATCTCTTCATTCTCAGCAATGGAAAACAAATTATCAAATGCTTCCTTTTCAGCAGGTCCGACTTTAGGGGGGAGAAACTCCAAACAATATTGAACATAATCAAAGCAAAGTGAAAGTAAAGTGAAATTTATCAGTTACACAGGCTGGGTGGGGGGCTGGGGAGGTGGGGGGGGAGGTATGCTGTGATTCTTGGTGGTGGAATATGTGCACTGGTGAAGGGATGGGTGTTCGAGCATTGTATAACTGAGACTTAAACCTGAAAGCTTTTTAACTTTCCACATGGTGATTCAATAAAAGAATAAACTTTAAAAAAAAGTGGAGAATTTGTTGCAATATATATTGGCTCAGGTAAATAATTTAAATGAGAGAAACAGGAAAGGTCTAAATAAATTAGTATTTCTTGAGCATTCACTAGGAGCTCTTGGGCTAACCCAGCAGTGCTGGGGCCTCCAGGGCTAAACAAAGTGATGCTTATGCTACTGAAGATCCAGCTGAGGCCCATAATATTTCTTCAGCTCTTGAACTTGCATTCTTTTTGAGTAGAGAAGATTTAACTTCAAAAAAAAGTTTAAAAGAGAAAAAAAAAGAAGCTTAAAGCTCTGTAAAAAGTGTTCAACTACCAATCAGTTCCAGGTTCAACACCTACACAGTATGTAAGCAGATCTGATGTTGGTCACTTGCAATTTTTTTTAAAAAAAAGATAAAAAATCAGGAATTTATGTCAAATCTTCTGATATTTAAAAGCTAACTGAAGTGACACATATAAAAATAATTAAGTCAGAACCTTATCTCACACCTCAAATCAAATTGGATTAAAGACCCTGATACAGACCTCAATCCACAAATTATATCAGGGAAATTATTGGCACAACCTTATATTAAATTAAATCACTTCACTTGTATCACTTGTATTCCCATTGATCTTCGAGATGCTTGAGCAAGCGCCAGTAACGTCTCCATTTGTCCCTGTCGCGAGCTAGTGCAGCCCAATGATATTTGATCACCCCAGGAACAGGAAAGCCTCAAATCGTTCATTCAGAGATTTGACGAAGAAATCTGACCATCTAGTTGGTGGGCGGCCATGAGGTCTTCTGACGTCCCGTGGAATCCAGTCAGTAACAGCTCTATTCCAGCGGTCATCTCTGAATGGCATTACATGACCAGCCCATCTGATTTTTGATGCCTTGGCAAACGAGACAGCATCCCTGATTTTTGACCGTCGACGGAGGTCAGAACTCCGGATTTCTTCTCTCACTTGAGTGAGACATGATATTCCCAGCATAGCTCTTTCGATTCCTCTTTGGGATACCCTAATAGCATTCTCATCCTGTTTGCATAGGGCCCAGGTCCCTGAGGCATATGTTAGTGCAAGAAGAACGGTGGAATCAAAAAGATGTGCCCGGAGTCAGAGGTTCTTCGTTATCTTAACCATCTCTGCGACACTCTTGAATGTATTCCACGCTGCTCTCTTCCTCCTGTGTAGTTCTGGCACCAAGTTGTTCCTCATGTTGATTTCTCGACCCAGGTACACATAGCTTCTGCATTTGGAGATGTTCGTTCCATTGAGAGCAAATGGAACTTCAGGGACCAGTTCATTTTTCATGAACATTGTCTTGTTGAGATTCAGCTGCAATCCAACCTTTCCACACTCGTGGTCGAAGTCGGTTAGCATTTGTGCCGCTTGGCTAATGTTTGGTGTTATGAGAACGATGTCATCAGCGAAGTGGAGATGGTGTAATTGCCGACCGTCTATCTTCACTCCCATTCCTTCCCATTCCAGTCGTCGCATGATGTTCTTAAGGGCGGCACTGAAGAGTTTCGGTGAAATGGTATCACCTAGCTGCACCCCTCTCTTTACATCAACGATCACTTCCTTGTAGAATGGTTAGATCCTGGTGGTGAATCCACAATACAGCTCGAGGAGGATTTTGATATACTGAGTTTGAACACCCTGTTTGGCCAGGGCTTCGATGACCGCTTCAGTCTCAACAGAATCAAAGACCTTCTTTAAGTCGATGAACGTTAGACAGAGCGGCATCTTGAACTCTCGAGAAACTTCAATGAGTTTGATCACTGTGTGGATATGGTCTATCATGCTGAATCCCCTTCGGAACCTGACTTGCTTGAATGGTTGTCCTTTGTCTAGTGTTCTGCCTATTCTATTCAGGATGATATGAGTGAACAACTTGTAGACGACAGACAACAGGCAGATTGGGTGATAGTTGCCAATGTCGTGGATGTCTCCCTTCTTGTACAACAGAACAGTCCTGCAGGTTTTCCACTGGGATGGAACCTTGCATTCAGACAGGTAGCGTGTGAAGAGTGGGGCCAGTGTATTTATGAGTACTCGTGGCAGATTCTTCAGGTGTTCGGGTCTGACCTTGTCCGGACCAGGTGCTGTTTGCGTCTTTACCAGCGAAATAGCACGTTGGATTTCAGAAGGGACACCGTTGGGAACGACATATCCATCCTGTGGAATTTGGTATGTGGGCAGGTGGACATGGCTGTCAAAGAGATCCAAGTAGAAGTCATGAATAATTTTCTCCATTGCCTTTCTGGAGGATGTGATAGATCCATCGGGATGTCGGAGGGCAGTCATCTTGGTCTTGTAGTTGTCAAGGACAGGCGAGTGTTTTGAATACTTTTCCCGGCTTCTGCTGCACTGGCCAACACTGTTCCTCTTCTCTCTTTGAGGTCTTCCTTTATCACATCTCTGCACAGCTTTGTGAGCTTGGACGTTAGCTTGTGGTTGCCTGAGGCTCGTGCCAAACCATGTTGATGAATGAGCTCAAGAGTTTCCGAAGACAGGCGTCTGTTTGTGGCTTTCTCACTCTTGGCATTCTTCGCACAGACATGGAGGTGCTGAACCAGTCAATCGTCGATGTTTTCAAAGACAGCATCTTCCCACGTTGCTGCAATAGTGCCAAAGAGCTCCCAGTTGGTGGTCATTCTGGGAGTTGCTTTCTTAGACTTAAATTTTGAAGACTTTTCTCCCCGCTCTGTGAAGTAAAATTTCGCACAAGGAGACGGTGGTCTGATCCCGTTTGGAATTTTGGGACAATAGCGACATCGCTGTTGTCAGGCAAAACCTTCAATTGAATATGATGTGGTCAATTTCATTGTGGAACTGTCCACCGGAAGACTCCCATGTCCAGCGTTTAGATTCAGCCTTCTGGAACTGTGAGTTTCCATGGATGGTCTTGGTTGACATGATGAATTCAGACAGTCTCTCACCCTGATCGTTCCATTCTAGGCCATGTGTCCCAATGTGTAGTTTTTCGGGTGACCTTCTTAGACCTATCTTGGCATTAAAATCACCAACAATGATCTTGTAGAAGGTGTGGTCTTCTTTATAGAACTTCTCCAGTTCCATGTAGAACCTCTCAATTTCTTCTTCATTGTAGTTGGAAGTTGGTGCGTAGACAACGAAGATAGAAACTGCAGGCAGTGAGCCACATCTATTCGAGCGTAATCGTGCAATTCAGGTTGTTAGGCATTCGAATGAATCGATGCTCATGGCCATAAATTAAATATAGCAGCATTTTCAGTGACCCAATGCTATTGGTCAAGCAAAATAAGGCAAATAAACAAATGGGACTATATAAAATGGAGAAACTCTGTACCTCAAAACGAAATGATTACAATAAAAAGACACCAAACAGATTGGGAGGAAATACTTGCTCACCATTCATATGACAGAGGGTTAGCATCCAAGATACATAAAGAACTTGTAGGACTTACTAATAAGTAACAATATATCATACATGGGGAGGAGGGATGAACAGACATGACCTTAAACTTGATACACAGATAGCCAACAGATACACGGAAAAATTCACTACAACTGTGACACTTTACCTCACACGAGTGAGACTGGAATATATGTAAAAATACAAAAAACAAAAAAATATCAGTGATGGCATGGATATGGAACTGAAAAACTAACACACACTCAACAATCACTGTCATTGTCACTGTCATCCCATTGCTCATCAATTTCCTCGAGCGGTCACCAGTAACATCTCCATCTTGAGACTTGTTACTGTTTTTGGCATATCGAATATGCCACGGGTAGCTTGCCAGGCTCTGCAGTGCGGGCAAGATACTCTCGGTAGCTTGCCGGGCTCTTTGAGAGGGGCAGAGGAATCGAACCTGGGTCGGCCTTGTGTAAGGCAAATGCCCTACTGCTGTGCTATCGCTCCACCCCCTCTCAACAATATTAACACTTTTAGAAAAAAATAAAAGGCAACTCAGACTTGAAATTCCAGATGATGCAGCAATTTGATTTCTTGGCATTTGCCTTACCCCAAGGATCCAAAAACATTATTTCAAAAAGATATTTCTGTGCATGTTTGTTGCAGCACTATTCACAATATACAAGATCTGGAAACAACGCAAGTGCCCAAGAACAGAGGATAGGATAAAGAAACTGGTCTATGCACACAATGGAATGTGTGTATAAGAAAAGATGAATTCATGCATTTTGCTACTATGTGGATGGAACTAGACCGAACAATGCTGAGTAAAGTCAGTCAGAAGGACAGGATAGATACAGAATGATATCTCTCAATAAGTGGGATATAAAGAAACACAGTGAGGGAACAACAACTGCCCAAAGCAAACAGAAATGGAGAGAGTAGGTGTCCAGAACAGAGCTTACTTAGTAGAATAATATTCGTAAAAGTGATATTTTAATTTAGGTATGAAGATTTATGAATTGTACCAGACTTAAAAATTTGAATGCAAAAAGAAATCATGAACTTATTTTATAGTTCATCTCTTATTACTGAGTTGCCAATCCCCAAATTTCCCAGACTCTAAGTCTAAAGATCTAATTTTTCTCAAACATTAAATTCAATAGATTGGAATATTGAAAGAAATAACACACATTCAAATTCTCTACCTTTTCTTCTAATAGTCTACTTCACTGCGTATTCGATATGCCAAAAACAGTAGCAATAAGTCTCATAATGGAGACGTTACTGGTGCCCGCTCGAGCAAATCAATGAGCAATGGGATGACAGTGACAGTCCACTTCACTGAATCCTTTCTGATATATCAAAACTGCTCAGTAAAGTTATTCATGACCTCTTGATACATCCCTAAATACTTTTATATCTTAAAATGGTCACATATTAAAATATCATTGGTTTCCACTATATTTTTTCAGATTCATATCATTTTTGCACTCTTGTCCTGTTTCCTTTATGGATTTTTTTGATCTTTACCCATTTTTTTTAAATATAGGATATGTCCTTGCATAAACATCTTGACTCTTTTGTTGCTTCTGCTGTTCTGTTTTCTTTCTTTAAGCAACGTCATTCATTCCCATGACTTTAACCCCCACCTCTATGATGAAAAAGCCCAAACATCTAGGCTATACTTCTTTCTAGGACTCTAATTTGTAGATGCATCTTCAATATGCTCAATCTGAATGTCTTACAGATCCTGCAAACATTTTCATTGATCTTTTCTAAGTATGCTCTTCTTTTGGATTCTTTTTTTAAAATAATTGTTTGCATCACTAATTACCAAAACAAAAAACCCATAAGTCACTTATGGCCTTTCCTTTAATTTATTTCTAACATTTTATTAAAGCTTATTGTTATTTTTTAAACTCTGTTCCTTTATCTCCAACCTCATTTCTTTTTCCTACTCTAGGAACTCATTACTCTTTAGATCATTATTTTTTCATTCTTCTATATCCACACTATCATCCATCTACCCAATCCACCTGTCTATTAATTCATCTATCCACTTACATATATATTAAGTGTCTACAAGGAGCCTAGACTGCCATAATGACTATGGATACAATGGTGACAAAATAAGGCAAACCTCATGCTCTCATAAAGCCTACTTTCTCATGGCAGCTGCAGTGGCTTTCTAATTTGCTATGCAAGCCACCAGTATCCTCCCTACCCATACACCCATGTTATGTCTTAAAATGCAAATGAGATCACGTCACCCTCTAATGCTGCAACTCCTTCAATCACTCCCTATTACAATGAAACAAAAGCCCAGACTCCTCAGTTAGAAATATAAGGTGTACCAGAAAGTTGACTTTACCTCTTCCCATTTCCCTACCATTCTGGTCTCTCTTCAACACAGGATTACTGGACTTTTAAAAACATCATATTTCAAGCATCTACTTTAATGTTTCTTTATCTTACGAACACTCTCTCCATTGAAACTGGTTAACTGTTTCTCATCCTTCACTGCCTAGCTCAGTCATCTTTTCTTCACAGATCTTATCTATTTAACCCCTCTTGTGCCACATTGTTCCCTGTGGTTTCTTCTCTCACAGCTTGTGTCACATATAAAATTCATAAGTTGACATATTTCTGATGTCATCTCACATCCATTACTCTACTGATACCTTGACCAATTTTATTGTTATTGAAATATTCTCCTCATCTCCACTTTCTTCTCACTCTAAACCATTTCAAATATCTCTACCAGATTAATCTTACGAAAGCACAGGACTATGTATTTCTCTCAAAGCAAAAAGCTGTAATGGCTTTCTTTTCTCTACTACCAGTGGTTCCCAAAGAGTGAACCATGTACCAATTGTGAAATAATTTTAGATGGCACATGGGAGTGGCAATAAACAATTAGATCACACAACACAAATGTCTTTTTATCAGTTTCCTTTTAATTCTAGCTATACCCAGAGAAACGATTAAAAGTGTACAAACCTTTGATAAACCCTTTTCCGTGAAGGATGTCAGGATTTGCTCCTTATATCTGACTCTGAGCTCAGGGGGCACTCCTGGCAGTGCTCAGAGGACCACACATAGCCCCAAGAACTTAATCAGGGTTTATCATGTGCTAGGCAAATGCCTTAATTTCTGTACAGATATACCTCTCTGGTCCCTGATAAAATAGTTTTTAACAAACATACTCAGGACAAAGTCATAAATAAGAAATAATAATTAGTTAAACTTTACAGCACATTTATTTTTATAAATACATTTTCTTTTCAGAAAGTCATATATACATATGTATATATACATACATATGTATTTTTTTTTTTTGGTGGGGAGGACACATCCAGCTTACTTCTTTATTTATATTAAGTGCTCTGGGCTTACTCCTAATTCTGTACTCAAGTATCACTTCTGGCAGGCTTAGGAGACCATATGGGGTGCTGGGAATCAAAGTTGGGTCAGCTGCATTCAAGGCAAGTGCCCAACCTGCTATACTCTTTACTCTGGCCCCCATGGTTTATCATTTTTTTAAAAAATATTTTTTGTTTTAAAAACATGTTTTGTTTTAAAATTAATTTCAGAAAAATTTAAGTAATAAGTTGAATGAAGGAAGGATTAAGCATATGTTATCACAGTTATAGTACACAAATGCAGTAAAGTCATGAAAATAGTTTGGAAATGACAAGTTTGAGGAAAAAAAGTTAGTTGTCTCAGGGTCAACCCTCTTGCTTATAGTCTATTGTTTATCCAATTCATATGGGTAAAAACCCTCCCAACCTATTTAAAGGTATTGTAATATAGGATAAAAATTTCTTAATACTTTGTCTTAAATTAGGCAACAGTGATTAACCATTCTCTTTGATCTATATATTTTCCACTTTCCAGCTTCTGTGCTTTCACTCACACTGTTATTTATGCTTGGGATGTTTGGCTTTCCAGTTATACCTGTTGGAAACATAATCAAAGTTTACGCTAAGTGAACTTTGCTATCATAAACCCTTTCTTCATTAAACAGTTCATGCTAAGTGAACTTTGCTATCATAAACCCTTTCTTCATCACACAGTTAGATGGATTTCATTTCTACTCACAGTACCAATAGCACCTTCTCTCTCTCCTGAGTTTCCTATTCTAGTTTCAGTGATTCTCTAGATGTTCCAATCTTCTCACACATAGTATATTTGAAAGGAATAAGAACATATATTTTATTCACATTTTCTACAAGGATGTTATTTGAAAAAAAACCTGACAGTAGGTTCAGTATTCATATTTGCTGAATTAAATTTAATATTTTAAGAACATTCATCTTAAACTTACAATTTTGCGCTTGATCATGAAGAGTGGGATTTTTGCATGAAGAGGAGTTGAGGACAGTTCCTTATGGACCGTTGATAAATACAATCTTCTTTTGATATTCCCCAAATCAGTAATTCTGGAAAAAATAAAGAAGATTCCCATCAATAACTAGCTCTTCTTTGTATAATCAAAATGATACATTTTATCATATAGACTTTGCACTAGGGAGATCAAACACAGAAATTAAAAATTGCCTTTTCCTTTTAAGAAATAATAAAATTTCTTCCTTTCTTGAAAGTGTTCAAAAGTCAGAATGTATAAATTCACTTAATATGCTAATTTATTTCAGTACTTTATACTAGATTTCCACTCTCCAGACTATGAAGAAATTCAATTTGTATGAACTGAGAAACTGATCACCTTTAATAACCATACTTGTTCCAGCCTCTTAAGCTTGTGTTATCTTGGGACATACTGTCACCTACTAAATAGGAAAACATTATGGGATTCTTTCTTTAAAAACGCATCTGTCATTTTATATAGGCTCTTAGTCTGCTTAGAGACAGATATGAAACATTGACTGTCGTTTTCACTTCCTATGCACGTAGCTTCAAACCAGAATTATAAAACACAAGTTTTTGCTCACTCTTCAGGTCAACCTGCAATGATACCAAGGACACTAAATTTGAACATCTTTAATAGATTTAGACCACATCCATGATAAAAAAAAGATTAGGATTGTTTCAAGTTGATAGAGGCTCATTTTTATGTTCTACTTCCTTTAGGTCTCTGAGATAGCACAGCAGGCTTAAAAATTTCATGCATGTTGTAGTTAGCTATATTGGAAAATTTATGCTTTCATAAAGATAGTCTTTTACTGGAGAATAGCAATTTCCCCCCATTTTAATTAACATTGTCTTCTAGCTATACTTATTAATGGACAACTGTCTACAAATAGCAATCCCTACGGAGATATTAATTCATCAAAAAATTGCTACCAATCTTTATGGTGTTATTAACTTTCAAATCAACAGACTTTTCTACAGCTCTTCCCTTACCTCCTTTTCTAATCCTCTATTTTCTCCTCTAAAATATTCTACCAGAAAAACTATAATTGAACACTATTAAGAATAATACGTATCAGATCACATGTCATTCTTTCCTGGAAGGGAGCATAACATGACGCTCGCCATAACCATGCCACTGGGGCCTGCACGAGGCTGTTTCACTCGGGGTGTCCCAGAGAGGGGCGGGTGAAAGTCCTACCCACCCCACGGAACCCAGCCCTGGCAGGTGACAACCTCCAGAACTCAACCACCACCCTGATCATGGCCACTCTCCACACACTTGGGCCAACCCTCACTCACAAGTGAATGTTTTCCTGGACTGCGAAGCCAAGAATGCGACATTTCATAGGACACACCCTACCCATATTCCAAGAGTTCTGCACCACTTTTGATGGGATTCAAAGTAGGAGGCAACCAACCCTAAAGCAAAATATTATATTATTTTAATTCTGCCTTGGGGCAGGGATTGGGGTACTGGATGATAATACCCGAAATATGGTGATGGGAAGGTGTATGGTGGTGGGATTGGTGTTTGAATATTAAATGTAATCAAATACTGTGAACTACTTCATAAAATTAAAAATTTTTTAAAAAAGAATTAATGCAGATAGTAAAAATCAGGTGAGACTACACGATATGCTTCAGAAATAAGTATTCAACTTTACCTACATTAAACAATATTACAAATTCATTTAAAACCATAAAGTGTCAACTCATAATCAGGGTTTTTAAAATGCAAAGTTACTAACACTATTCTAACTTTACACTTAGATGTATAAGAACGCAGTATAGAATTTGAATCAAGGCAGTATACACATCATTCACTGAGGTGCACAAGAAAAATACTAGAAATTTCATCCCATGCTTTTAAAATGCCATTTTTTGTGCATGTATATTAAATGGCCGTCTAGCAACATATTTATACATATTTGAAACAAATGTACCTATGTGGTTGATGTGCTCTAATATTTTGCCCATGTAAGGAACCAAATGTACTTGTAAGAAATTGTCATAAGAGAACCTATGGCGTCACTTCTATAAAAAGTTCTGATTAGGGAACAGAAGGAAAGATTACTGGCCCACCACCTCTACAGCCACTGCCGTGTTAACTCACCCACTGGCTCTGCTCTATTAACTCACAACTAAATAGCTGAGGGGTTGCAAGTCAAGCAGCAAAAACTCATGGGCACACCAGTCACTGCAGGTGAAAACTCTGGGTTCCCTCAGAAAGCAGGCGGGCTGAGTATCTGCTTTGCCCAAACCCCAGCAGCCCCACCTACACCCTACAGCTGCAGTCATGGCGAGCGCTCAACTCCACCAGTTCATGGATATTCTCTTCAGAGACATCAAGCTGTGAATAATTTCAGGTACCCTGCTGCTCAGGCTGAGAACACTGGGGTCTTCTCAAAGTGGGGGAGAGCGGTCTTCCCCCCACCACCCATATTTCTGGAAGCCCTGGCAACCATGCCCACCTCCCATAGCCACTACCATGTCAAATCACTGGCCCAGACTATAGATCTTCAAGTCTCTACCCTGCGCAGCTGCATACGTGGCTGCACAACACCTTTTAATTTCTCAATACTGAAATTTCAGCAGGAGCACACCTAATTAGATGGGAAAGTAACAGAAACCTATTAAACTCAAGAAACAAAAACAGAACACAGAAGGCTCAACAAGCAACAAATAGTAAATTCTTGGGCAAGGACTTAATAACTCTGTAATAGCACTGTAGCACTGTCATAGCACTGTCCTCCCGTTGTTCATCGATTTGGTCGAGCAGGCACCAGTAACGTCTCCATTGTGAGACTTCTTGTTACTGTTTTTGGTATACTGAATACGCCACAGGGAGTTCTGCTGTGCGGGCGGGATACTCTCAGTAGCTTTCCGGGCTCTCTGAGAGGGATAATGGAATCAAACCTGGGTCGGCTGTGTGCAAGGCAAACGCCCTACCCACTGTGCTATCACTCCAGCCCGTCATTTCACTAACCTAGCTGAAATTCATCATTACCTGTTCAATAATTAATATGGGCAACAAAACTTATCAGTATTATTTATGAATTTACTGATTAAACAGTATTACAGGACATGTCCTGGAGATGGCACAAAGGGTTGGGATAAATGCTTTGAAGATGAAGAGTATTATTTAATACTCTGTAATAAGATATAAAAATTTTCACAGTAAAGTTGATCTTCTATACTTATCAATTTTAATAGTGAAGCTTTGTTATCTAATTAATTTCAACTCTAGAACTGCATCAACAATTGTGGCTCTGTTTACCTTAAAATAAATAATTTTTTTATAAAAGAAAAAATAAAACAAAAGATCATTTAAGGATTCTTGAAGAGAAAAGAGAAGAAAAAGTTCCTTTGCATAAAATATAAAGTTTGGCTATATCAACCAAAACTCATGGAGATCTTTTAATAAAGGTTTGCTTTGCTAATCAAGATGGGATTATATAATTTTCACTTAAATTGGTAAGAATCAAAGAGGCACATTTGAGTATAATGCCACTTTGTCAACATATAACCAAATAGAAACTTTCATTAATTAATTCATAGTTCAAAACATACTCACTAGACCAGATAATATCCTGAGCAAATATCAAGGAATGTAATAATGAAATAGCAAAAAATGGGCAAGGTTATTGTTTTTTAATGCACTTTAGTGGAAAATGAGGAGCAAAAAAATTAATAAAAGTTGTACTAAAAGCAATGAAGGTCAAATTAATAAATGCTATTCTAGATGCAATAAAGAAACTGAGGCCAAGCTGCAAAGTATCAAGAAATGACCTACTCTAAACAAGTTCCAAGAAGATTGTTCCATGGTTTGAAGCCTACCTTATGAGCTGGCTGAGAAGGCAGCTGGGATAAAGAAGGGATCACTAAAACAATGATGGTTGGAGGGATCGCTGGGGATGGGAGATGCGTCCTGAAAGTAGATAAAGGACCAAACATGATGGCCTCTCAATATCGTATTGCAAACCACAATGCCCATAAGTAGAGAGAAAGAGGGAAGCTGTCTTCCATAGAGGCAAGGGGAGAAGGAGGGGAAGGATACCAGGGAACTTTGGTGGTGGAAAATGTACACTGGTGGAGGCTTGGGTGTTCCATCATTGTATGACTGAAACTCAAACATGAAAGTTTTGTAACTGTAGCTCACAGTGATTCAAAAAAAAAAAAGGAAGTGCAAGAGAAAAAAAAGAAATTACTTACTTTAGACAATAAATCTGGCAGGGATAGGACCTAGTAGGTAAAGGAAGGATATCAGGTGGAAAAGGTATAGAAAACTCTATTTACACAGGAAATTTATGTCAAGGAAAAGAGCTTATAAAATTAGTGCTTACAATAGAAAACTATTAGGTGGTCAAGTACACTGCACACTAAACTGATATCACTTTACTGTGTCATATCACTTATATCTTTGACATATGCCTTGATGTACCCCTTAGACATTCTATCCCAAATTATGAGCCAACCAGTGTTGCATACCAGGGTTTGCTGCTGCTGCTGATAGTAGCTGTTGTGACAGTGTTGTAAAAATTTAGGTGGCAAGTGGGAACTCATGGCAGAAGTGCTCAAGTGGATCTTAAGGAGAAACATACCCGGTATCTAATAGGATATCTACCTTTGCAAACACCTGGCAATCTTCATCTTGCAAGACTCAAGTCAATCTGGAAAGGATTGTGTTTTGACTACTTTTTACAAGGCTTGGACTCCAGCCAAATACTAAACTGTTTAAGCAAGGGATGGATGAGGGCATAGTAGACAATGGTAGACTTTTTGGGTCTGTTTTCTGTAGTCTCTGCAAATACTTTCTAATTCTAGGCATTCATTTCTCTTTCTGCATTATCAGATAGTGATTGAAGAGGACAGGATTTGTTTAAACGGGGACAGGCAGATATAGCTCAACGTGCAGCTACTCTGCCCTTTGCCTGAAATGGTGGAATTTCCCTTTAAGGCATCTTCTAGTTCCAACGGGATTAAAAACTGTTTTGCAAGGGGCCTCTGGTGCACACATGCTGTAATTGCGAGTCCAGAATATCTTGTCTCCAGATCAGATCTTGTGGGAGTAGAGTTTTAAGGCTAGGACCCCAGTTTTGCATTGCCTCACTTTTCCCAGGGGAAAGTTTCTCACTCCCTGCTCCATATCCACCCTCTTTCTGGGGTCACATTCTATAGCTTTGATGTTGGTTGCTGCTCCCTTATTCCATAACAGGGGTCTTCTATGAAAATAAGAGGTTTGGCTTCTCCAGTGGACTTTCTCAGTGGGATGCCATGCAGGATTCTATACTTAATTCTGTGTTGATGTGTTTTTTTCTTGTGGTGTTGTGAGGAGGAATAATCTCAGACTGCTTCCTTTTCTGCCATCTTGGTCCTGCCTCCAGTTGCAGTTTTCTTATGAATAATGACAGCGAACAATTTCACACAGTTAGTGGCATACCTTGTGAGTGTCTGTTAAGTATTTTGTTCAGATATATAGGGTTGTCTCTTTATTATAAGTTCTTTATATATTTTGAATATATATCTTATATGTAAATGTACACATAATGAAAATGTTGCCTTAATAGTGCTTTTATCTGTTTATTCCATCTTAAAGTATCAAGAATAGTGCTACAGTACAGTAATATAGAAGGCTCCTAGATTCTTTAGATTTACTTGTTAATGATGCCTTTTCATCAGTAGTTTCTGGTTTCATGAATTTCAGTTTGCCATTATTAACAGCAGCGCTTCCCGTCTCCAAAAAACTCCCTATGTAGTGTAGCACTGTAGCACTGTCATTCAATTGTTCATCAATTGCGGGCACCAGAATGTCTCCACTGTGAGACTTGTTGTTACTGTTTTTGGCATATCTAATATGCCAAGGGTAGCTTGCGAGGATCTCTATGTAATATAAATATACAAAAAAACTGTTTCCTTTTCATACCTTAATTTATTTTTTTACATTTATTCTATAATCCATCCCTGTTGGATATCATTGGTTTGTCCTTTCCCCCTTGCCACTAGGAGCTTAGGTTTATCAGTCACACCCATCAAAGTGCTCCCGAGTCACTCCCATTCCTTTGTTTATCTGTAACCACTTCTACCAGTTTATCTGCTCTTCCTCTAATCAAACTCTGTTAATTGGTAAGGTCAGAACTTCCTAGGACACTGAATATTATAACATTGCCTTTCTCTCCTCTTTATGCCTTTTGAATAATTTACTTTAAAGCTATGTCTTTTTTGTATAGACACAAGAAAACAATATTATGTTTTTGTAACTTGGGACTTAATTGGCCTCGAATATTATTCCCTCCCGGGCATCTGCTTTCTCCACTTAAGCCTCAGTTGCCCTCAGTTCCTAGCACCCCAAAAAGCGGGGTCCCGAAGAGGGACAGGAAGGATCCAGGGCAAGCGGTGAGTTATGTGCTACCCTGGCATTGAGATGGGCCTGGCCAAAGTGCCTAATTCTTAACTATAAGTTAAGAGCTTGATCATAGACAAATGCTGTCATGATCCAAAAGTAATGATGAGACTAGGACCCTGCTAGGGATAGGAAAGACTGTTCTGGCCTGAGCACTGTAGTCTGAGATTGAGATGGCCCCAGGAGAGCAATTCTATAAGCTTTAATGCATCTCTTATTGTGTCCATACAAAATGATTAATATTATGAATTCTTATATGTTTGCTGGCTGAGGAGAAGAGAAACACATTCATGGGACTCTGCCCTTGGGTGGATCCTCCTGCTGAAAGAGAGATTTTGTCCTAGTGAAAGTATTCCCCTAAGGGATAGAACTTTACCCCCTATGGATTGTTTTTTTTTTTTTTGCTTTCTGGGTCACAACCCAGCGATGCTCAGGGGTTACTCCTGGCTTTACACTCAGGAATTACTCCTGGCGGTGCTTGGGGGACCATATGGGATGCCGGGGATCGAACCCGGGTCGGCCGCGTGCAAAGCAAACGCCCTACCGGCTGTGCTATCGCTCCGGCCCCACCCCCTATGGATTGTAACCACACCTTTGCATAAGCAGCCCCAGGCTGCTGGGGGACAGGGGAGATTTAAGGTAGCTGTGTGAGGGGGCAAGGGGAGAGTTCCAGAGGAGAGTGTATAGAAGGAAGATTGGAATAAACTGCAAGTGGTTACAGATAAACAAAGGAATGGGAGTGATTCGGGAGCACTTTGATGGGTGTGACTGATAAACCTTAGCTCCTAGTAGCAAGGGGGAAAGGACAAACCAATGATATCCAACACATCCCCAATTTATTTTTTATTGTGTAAGATAGTAGGTATGACTCTTTGTTTTGTTTACTTATCCAGTTATCCATACATCATTTGCTAAACACTCCCTTCCCTTACCCAAATGCCTTGATGCTTTGTCAAAAGTCAATAGACTATACATATATGTGTAGACCCATTTTAAAATTTTCTGTTGGTACCCCTTTTTCCTTTCTTTGTTTATTCATTCTTACACCAATGTCACAATGCCTTTATTACAGTAAAGACTTGGCAACAGATTAAAGAAACACTTAAAACTGGTTTTGTTCAAGGTCTGTATGGCCTTACTTTTCCATATAGATTTTAGGATCCACTTATAATTTCTATAAAAAGGTAGTTGAGTTTAATTTGAATTGAGCTGAATCTACATCAGTGTTTTTTAACCTTTTTATAGATGCAGATCAGCACCAGTCTACAGTGGCAGTTCAAAACCCCTGTGTTAAGTGGCAGTTTCTTTCTAGCTAACCAGCAGGAAATTTCTGTGGACTATTTTTGCTCTACTTTTTCTATCACTATAACTATTTCTTTTTCTTGCATTACTATATTGGCTAAGATCCCTGGCATATGCAATAAAGAAGTGATGAAAGTAGAGATTGGTTTCTGATTCTTGTTTTTTTTTTATGATTGTATTAAATATGGTATTTTTGGCCTGGTGTGATAGAAGAGATTGGTTACTGATTCTTGTTTATTTTATGATTTTATTAAACATGGTATTTTTGGCCTGGTGTGATAGTACAGCAGGTAGGACACTTGCCTTGCATACAGCAGACTTGGGTTTGATACCCGCCATCCTATATAGTGCCTCGAGCACCACCAGAAGTAATTCCTGAGTGAAGAGCCAGGACTGCTGGGTGTGCTCACTCAACTCCCCGCAAAAAGAAAAAAAAGTGTTCTGTTAGAATTGTTTCATAAGATTGAGATTCTTTTTTACTTTTAGTTATTTTGAAAACTATGCAAATGGATTATTTTTGTCAAATATAATCCTTTTCTGTACTGACAGAGACAATCTTATGATTTTTCTCCTTTAATTTGTCTACCTGTTGAATTACAACAGGTTGATTTTTTTTCCAAATGTACAATTAACCTTACATCATATATATAGACTTCAATTGCACTACCACTTTGCTAGAAAATTTCATTCAATATTTATAATGGACATTAGTCCACTTTTCTTAAAATATAAAAGTTAGATTTTGATAACAGTTGAACTAAATTCATAAATATAATGTGGGCAATGCTTATTCCCTTTCTATTGTCTGAAAAATTTCAAAAAAACATGAGTAATTTTTTAAATGTTAAAAGAAATCATCTAAGTCTTTTTTAGTTTTTGCTTTTTGGGACACACTCGGTGATGCTCAGAGGTTCTGGCTCTGCACTCAGGAATTACTCCTGGCAGTGCTCTGGATCATATGGGAGGCCGGGGATCAAACCTGGGTCAGCTGCATGCAAGGCAAACCCCCTACCTGCTGTACTATTGCTCTGGCCCCTCTAAGCCTTTTAAAAAATTAACTTGCATGATTTCTAACTTTTTGAGAATCGTCCATATTGTTTTCCAAAAGAGCTGAACCAGTCGGCATTCCCACCAACAGTGAAGGAGGGTCCCTTTCTCCCCACATCCACGCCAACACCGGTTGCTTTTGTTTTTTGGGATGTGGGCCAGTCCCTATGGTGTGAGATGATATCTCATTGTTGTTTTGATCTGCATCTCCCTGATGATTAGTGATGTTGAACATTTTCTCATGTGCCTCTCAGCCATTCAGATTTCTTCTTTGGGAAAGTTTCTGTTCATTTCATCACCCCATTTTTTGATCGGGTTGGCAGTTTTCTTCTTATGGAGTTCAACCAGTGCATTGCATATCCTTGATGTCAACCCTTTATTGAATGGGTACTGTGTAAATATCCTTTCCCATTCTGTAGATTGTCTTTGTATTTTGGTCACTGTTTCTTTTGAGGTGCAGAAGCTTCTTAGTTTGAGATAGTCCCATTCATTTATCTCTGTTTTCACTTGCTTGGCCAGTGGCGTGTCAGCTTTCAAGATACCTTTGGCTTCAATGTCGTGGAGGGTTTTGCCGACCTTGTCTTCAATGTACCTTAGGGATTCTGGTCTGATGTTGAGGTCTTTAATCCGTTTTGATCTGACTTTTGTACAGGATGATAGGTGGAGGTCTAAGCTTCCATTTGACCCAGCAATACCACTCCTGGGAATATATCCCGGAGAGACAAAAAGGTATAGTAGAGATGACATCTGCATTTCTATGTTCATTGCCGCACTGTTTACAATAGCCACAATATGGAAAAAACCAGAGTGCCCAAAAACAGATGACTAGTTAAAGATTAACTCTGGTATATCTACACAATGGAATACTACATAGCTGTCAGAAAACATGAAGTCATGAAATTTGCATATAAGTGGATCAACATGGAAAGTATCATGCTGAGTGAAATGAGTCAGAAAGAAAGAGAGAGACATAGAAAGATTGCACTCATATGTGGAATATAAAGTAGCTGAGAGGTACAAGCTTGCAATGATGCAATTTCTGGCAGATATTTCTCTGGACTTAGTTACTAAAGTACTAAAATACAGAAATCCAAACCCATGCGGCTGCTAGTGTGGCCTCTCAACTTCATATCTCTTCATTCTCAGCAATGGAAAACAAATTATCAAATGCTTTCTTTTCAGCAGGTTGACTTTAGGGGGGAGAAACTCCAAATCAATAATAGTGAGTTTTTTGTTGAAATATTGAATGTAATTAAAGTAAAGTGAAAGTAAAGTGAAATTTACCAGTTACACATGTGGGGTGGGGGGGTTGGGGAGGTGGGGGGGAGGGGGGAGGTATATCGTGATTCTTGGTGGTGGAATATGTGCACTGGTGAAGGCATGGGTGTTTGAGCATTGTATAACTGAGACTTAAACCTGAAAGCTTTGTAACTCTCCACATGGTGATTCAATAAAAGAATAAATTAAAAAAATTTACTTGCTTGGTTTAAAAATATATGTTTTAAAGGAGCTATTGGTTTTGTAAAATTTTTCTTTACTTTTGAGTCTACCAGGTGTTAGGAGGTTATTTGCTTAGCACAAAATTAAAACAGGTTATTTATGTCAGTACCTAATACATTTCCATAAAATATATTATTATTCTATATATCATTATTATATTAATATTCGCTATTATTGTTCTGTTATTTTTATGATTATCCTGTATTTTATAAATTCATGTTTTTGCCATAATTTGTATCAATGAAATTACTGAGGACTGGAGTGATAGCACAGTGGGTAGGGCATTCGTCTTGCACGCAGCCGACCTGGGTTCGATTTCTCCGCCCTTCTCTGAGAACCCAGCAAGCTACCAAGAGTATCTATCCAGCCCGCACGGCAGAGCCTGGCAAACTCCCCATGGCGTATTCGATATGCCAAAAACAGTAACAACAAGTCTCACAATAGTGTCGTTACTGGTGCCCACACAAGCAAATCGATGAACAATGGGATGACAGTGCTATGACAGTGCTATGAAATTACTGAAATTCAGGATTGGCTAAGATCATTGATTCACATTAGTTTGTTTGATAATCTAGTGCTATAAATTATCTTATTATATACTTGGTTGTACTGGACAGCTCTTTAAGAAGTGCATTCTAAAAAAAGCAGAATATGAGAAAAGGATGTAGATAAAGGTAGTTTATTTGAAAAGTATGTCTATGAAGCAATAGTCAGGGAGCTGGGAGAGAAACAAAAAAGAAAGCCATGATAAGAATGAACTGCCAGTGTCACTGTCATAGTCAAAGGAACCCCATTTCATAAGGACTTTTGGGGACATATACAGACACTATCCAAATTTCCTATTTGAAAAGTATATTGATAAACTCAACTATCAGGGGACCTTAAGCTTCCTGACAGTTCCAGACTGTGCTTGTGTGTGTGTTGGGGGGTGCTGAGTGGGAGGGAGAGAACAAAACAGATTCCAATAACATCAAAAACGATCCAGCATGGCCCTTGATATGTGACATTGTCAAAGTAAGAAAGTTCACTCAAACCACTAAGATGGGACAGCAATGTGGAGAGTTTTGCCACAAGCTTGCAGCTAAGTAGGTATATCTCACCCTTCTCTACTTTTATGCTTTTGCTTATGTATTTCTCTCAGAAAGTTCTTTCATTATGCTAACTAAAATTATATTCATCCATCACAGTTTGGGTTGAAATGTCACTTCCTCCTTGAAAATATCTCATATCTTTAAATGAAAATAATTACTTTTTATTCTTATCATAGAATGTCTTGTAACTTGAATCACTGAATTTCTTTTCCCTTTGGAGTTCTAGGTCAGTAACTAGTTCACTTCATGGACCATAATCTGAAACAAATATGCAAATTTGCCTTTGTTTTCATGGGTGAATAACACTTAGTCCTCATATTTCAGCTTTAGCACTTACTAGTAGCGTTCTAATTGAATTTGAAAGAATTACCAGAGTTTTGTATTCCACAGTTCATTTTAGAGTTTAAAGTGATCTCTTATTCTGAATTCTGCAGAAACATCTATCTTTAAAGCTTGGCAATTTATAAAGTACTTAGTGTACACTCTGTAACTCTAGTGCCTAGAAGTTCTACAGTTTGGGGGAAATAAACTTTATTATACATTTGTCATTAATTTCTTCATAGTTATTGACTTGACTGTAGTTTTTGGCAATGTTTTTCCTGTTTTTAATGATTAATGCTAATTTTAGGCTAATTATTACTGGCAAACATGGTGATGCCTAGAATAGTTAAGATCAATAATTTTGAAGTCAGATGTGAGTTTGAATTCTGGCTTCACCATTTCTTAGCTCTGTGGCTTTGGGCAAGTTACTTCAGTTTCTGCATCAGTAAAACATGGGACAGTAATAGTGCCCATAGGATTTTACAAAAGAAATGCTTAGAATTTTTAGAAAGATACACAGAAAGACTTACCGAAGAGTCAACCATAATCAACTTTGGTGGTGTTGTGGATTGTTTGGTAACTCCCACGTACTCTGGATCTTTAATTTTCTTTTTCTTTTCTTTTTTTCTTTTTGCTTTTTGGGTCACACCCGGCGATGCACAGGGGTTACTCCTGGCTCGGCACTCAGAAATTACCCCTGGCAGTGCTCAGGGGACCATATGGGATGCTGGGAATCGAACCCGAGTCGGCCATGTGCAAAACAAACGCCCTACCAGCTGTGCTATTGCTCCAGCCCCTGGATCTTTAATTTTCTAATAACAGTGCTTACATAACAATTTAATCCTCTATCAATATACTAACCTCCACACTGGAGGGTGAAAATGGGTATGGTTTAGGCTATGATGTCTTTCAACCTGTAGCTGTGAAAACATTTTTTAAGCATGGGAGTCATCATACATTGGTTACATTGGCTGTTGTCTACAATCTGTCTCTTTTACTAACCTATAAGTTCTCTGAGAGCTGAGACCATACCACATCCTGATTATTATAGTATTTTCACAGAGGTGGGCTCAGAGCTTTGTAGTTATTTAGGTAATATTTATTGAACCGCTTTTGGTAAAGGCCCAAAATGAATAGATGAATACCTTTTTTACTCATCTATTTATTGAGCACATGCTCAGGATCAAGCCTAGATGAAGATGTTAGGGGTATCACAGTGAAAAATACAAAGCTCCTGCCTTTACAAATCATGTGATTTGAAAAACAGAAGAGGGAAGCCCATAAAACATGTTAGAATAAACCACACTGGGGAAAGATTCCTTTAAAATGCAATCAAAAACCAAGCTTATATCTCATGAAACTCACATGTGATCATCACTAGAAGTCATTGGATCAATTAAAACACCTCCATTTTTAAAGGTGGATGGCCAAAAGCTTATGATGGGCAGAATTGAGAGCGTGAGATTGGAGCTCCAACCATTGCTGGGCAAGGTAAGAGAGTCCAGAGCTACAATGGTGCAAACTGCAGATAAAGTAAGAGGAGTGATAGGATTCTGGGGGTACTCAAATCCAAGGACTCCAGCTAACTCTTTCACTAAGCAAAGAAAGACCAATGCATACCACCTGAAATTAGGTGTTGCCACCAGACAGCCCCAGAAGTTTTAGCAGGCAGTGTGGCATGCTAAATCCCCTCTCTTGCCCTTTTGTGACCCAAAGAGGCTTGCCTCCAATCATAAGCTCCTAATGCTGCCCCAGTGGCAGGTTTCAGAAGCCTGCCTTGCAGCTAAGATCTGCCAAAGAGAGTCCCACAGATGTGTGAATTGTAGTCCAAGCAGTGAAATGGCCAGAACTTTAGGGATATGAATGTCTCCAGGGCTCTAGTGGGCTCTTTCACTGAGAAAGGAAGGATCTGTGTAACCTCCAAAAGGTTGAGTGCTGTGTCCAGATGTTCAGCGATAGATAATGGATCATGAATATGTGGTATATATACACAGGTTTAAGAAATGATGAAATCGTGCAATTCACAGCAACTGAATAAAGCTGAAAGATATAATGTTAAATGAAGTACGCCCAGAAGAAGAAAGATAAACATGGGGTGATATTTTACGTGTGGTATTTAGAGGAACTGGATGAGGGAATGCAAGGTTTTAAAGGGGTATGCCCAGATAATTCTTGGCCCCAGAGTAGAGAAGAAAAGAAACAGTGGACAGTAATTCTAGAATCACAAAACTTCCAAGACAAAACTAGCAATAACTAATTTGCATAGACTAATCACAAGTAATATCACTCATAATCTGTATTTTTCTTTTTTCGCCCTTCCTTCCTTCCTTCCTTCCTTCCTTCCTTCCTTCCTTCCTTCCTTCCTTCCTTCCTTCCTTCCTTCCTTCCTTCCTTCCTTCCTTCCCTTCTTTTTTTGCTTTATTTTGGTTTTTGAGCCACACCTAGATGTGTTCAGGGTTTTCTCCTGGCTTCATGCTCAGAGATCACTCCTGGTGATGCTCAGGAGACCTTATGGATTGCTGGACATCAAACACAGCTCAGGTGAATACAAGGAAAGTGTCCTGTGCATTGTAATAGCTCTCCTACATTGTATTTTGCTTTTTAATATTATCTCTAAAGCAACAGCAGCAAGATAATAGTGGCTTCATAGTGATTTTAGAAGTGTTCACTCATCTTTATATTTGAGCAGGGGATATTTAATAGCTAGTGTTCTCACAATTTAAATAGAATTCTCTAGTAAAATCATCTGGATCTGGAGGTTTTTTTGGTATTTCTAAAACAATGAATGCAATTTATTTAACAATTTCAAGATTGTTTACACTGTTTCATCATTGAGAGGTTTGTTGAATTATGAGCACAAATTGTTAATGGTATTTTCTTATTATTTATATATTTTCCATTGTTCTGAGAGCTATAATAATCTCTCCCATTTCATTTGTCATGTAAATTTGTGCTTTTTATATTTGTGTCTTCTATATTTTTTGTGCCTTTTATATTTTATTTTTTTCAGTTTCTTTAAACTTTTATAAATTTTATTATTTTTCCAATCTCAAATGGCAGAGCCTAACAAGCTACCCATGGCATATTCGATATGCCAAAAACAGTAACAATAATGGGCCTCATTCCCCTGACCCTGAACGCAAGTGACAGGGACGAATGAGATGTTACTGGTGCCCGCTCGAGCAAATTGATGAGCAACGGGATGACAGTGATACAGTGAATCACAAGTAATACAAAAACAAACAAACAAACAAAATGTAATAATCAAAAGTCTCACGTCTCACTTGGGCCAGAGAGATCGATGGGGTTATGGCTCTTATTTTGCATGTAACTGAACCAGGTTCAATTCTGGGTACAAAATATGGTTCCTTGAGGTTTGTCAGGTATGAATTCTGAACACAGAATCAAAAGTAAGCCCTAAGTCCCACTGAGTGTGGCACAAACACCAACACCTATTAAAATTCTCCTTAAGAACAAAAGTCCAGAACTATATGGCTTCAACGAGTTTCGATAAATTGGAATTTCACTAAACTTACAGAAAAAATATCTTTCCCAAACCCTTGCAAAGTAACTTGGAGGGGAGGGTGTTGGAGAGAAAGTATAGCAGTAAGGTGCTTGCTCTGCATGCTGTTAACCCAGGTTCAATTTCTGGCGCCCCATATGTTTCCCAGAGCCTGCCTGGAGTGATACCTGAGTGTAGAGCTAGGAATAAGCAGTGAGCTGAGTGTGGCAGAACCCCCCCAAAAAAATAACCCCCAAATAAAAAAAACAAACACAACAACAAGTGTACTCCCCCCAAAAAAACCATTAGGAGGGAAAATTCTTTAATACATTTACAAGACCATCTTTCTGATTTCAAAACCACATGAGAATAGCACACTAAAAGGAAACTATAGCCAGGTTTCTCTTATAAACATATATGCAAAATTCCTTAACTAAATGTGGGTGAACTGAATCCAGAAATACACACAGAAGATCATATATCACGGGCAAGTGAAATTCATTCCATTTTTTTTTTAAATAGTGAATCACTGTGAGGTACAGTTACAGGCTTACAAACTTCCGTGCTTGTGTTTCAATCATACAATGATCAAGTACCCATCCTTCCAGCAGTGCCTATTTTCCACCACCAATGGTCGCAGCATCCTCCCAACACCCCGACCCCATTCCCACCACCCCACCCTGCCCCACCTCTGCGGTGGGGCAGTCCCTTTTGGTCCCTCTCTCTTTTTGGGTGTTGTGGTTTGCAACAGAGGTATTGAGCGGCCATCATGTTCAGTATATAGTCTACTTTTGGAATGCATCTTTCAACCCAAATAGGTCCTCCCAAATCCTTTACTTGGTGTTTCCTTCTCTATCTGAGATGCCTCCAGCATGTGAGGCCGGTTTCCATGCCATGGAGCAGACCTCCTGGTCCTTATCTCTACTATTCTTGGGTGTTAGTCTCCCATTCTGTTACTTTATATTCCACAGATGAGTGCAATCTTTCTATGCTTGTCCCTCTATTTCTGTCACTTAACATAATACTTTCCATGTTGATCCACTTATATGCAAATTTCATGACTTCATCCTTTCTAACAGCTGCATAGTATTCCATAGTTTAGATGTAGCAAAGTTTCTTTACCCAGTCATCTGTTCTCGGGCACTTGTAAATTCATCCTATTGATACAAGGATGACACAATATACATGAATCAAATAATACAATACACCACATAATAAAATAAGAGAAAAGTTAGTCATATTAATGGGTGCTTAAAATCACTTGAAAAATTTCAGCACATTTTAATAAATTTCCAATAAATTCAGAATAGCGGAAAGTACCTCAGCATAATGAAGTGCATATATGACAAACCCACAGCTAATATAATGGTGAAAAACTGAAACTCCCCCCCTTACTAAGTTTTTTTTTCCCCCACTAAGTTTTTAAGACAGTCCACTCTCATCACTACTTTTCAACATTGTTTTGGACTTCAAGCTGAAGGAAGGAAGGAAGAAAAGTTTCTTTTTACAGATGGCATAATTAAATCCTAAAGACTGCTAGCGACAGCACAGTGGGTAGGGCATTCACCTTGCATGCCGCCGACCCGGGTTCGATTCCTCTGTCCCTCTCGTAAAGCTTCGCAAGCTACCGAGAGTATCCCGCCTGCACAGTAGAGCCTAGTAAGCTACCCATGATGTATTCGATATGTCAAAAACAGTAACAACAAGTCTCACAATGGAGACGTTACTGGTGCCTGCTCGAGCAAATAGATGAGCAACAGAATGACAGTGATACAGTGATTATAGTTCTATATATTGTACATTTCAATATACAAAATATATCATATTTCTATATACAAACAATGATTAGAGGAAATAAAAATATATAAGTCCATTTATAATTGCAACAAAAGGACAAGCTACCTTGGAATACATTTAATAATGGAGGTGAAAGATTTACATAGTAAAAACTGTAAGACACTGTTAAAGGAAACATAAGATACATAAGTGGCAAATTAGTTCATGTTCATATTTGGAAAAACTGATATTGTTGAAATATCTATTCACTGCAATCCCTCAAAATCTCAATATTTTGCACGGAAACAGAACAAATAATTTTTTTTTTGTGGGTTCTTTCATGGTCTTCAATGACCTTTTATCTTTTCCTTTTTTTAAAGAAAGGAGTGAAATTTATTGAGAACAGGTAAGATTTGATCTCATATAGCCAAATTAATTCAGGGAGAAAGGAAGAAAATGGAGGTCTGAGCCCTCCTGTCTTCAAACTACACCAAAGCAATAGTAATCAAAATATATAACATTGGAGCAAAATGAGCCACAGAGACAAATGGAACAGAATAAAAACTCCAGAAATAAACCCACTTACACATGAACACTTAAGTTTGTGATAAACCATGGAGAAAGAAAAGACACTTCAATAAAGGATATTGGGGAAAATGCACTAAAATATAAAAAAAGTGAAACTAACAAAATATTTAACAACATCACTATTAGTTAACAATATTTAACTATTGTTACTGGACTTAACTCAATTCGAACCCAGATAATGCAGAACTTTGTGACCTTGGACTCTGGATTCAATGGGACCCGGAAGCAGAGATCTTTTGCCTGCTATCCCCCAATCTCTGGTGACCCAGAGATCACAACCATAAGCTACACCCTGCCACACCCTGCCGGCAGCCATCCTCCAGATCTCAACGGCTGCTCCTCCCAAACGGGAGCATAAAATGAGGCCCCCATAGCCATGCCACCAGACTCCATGCCAGGGCTATTTTCACTTGGGGCGCCCCAAAGGGGAGCGGATGAGAACCCTCCCCGCCCCAAGGGACCCAGTCCCAGCAGCCGACCTCCACTCCCAACCGCTGCCACGCTCTAGGCCGCTTTCCAGACAGACATTATAAGACACTTCATACCCATTTTCCATAATTACCACACCATATTTGATGGAGTTTAGACATTAGGCAACAAATCATAGATAGTAATATGATATATATTACATATATACATATATTTTATTATTTATAATATAAATATGCTATTTATATTTTAAATATATATCATTTTAAATATATTATCTATATTTATATATTATATAAATATATTACTTATAATATATGTCCTACATATATTATATATGTATATATACATGTAATATATATGTATATATGTAATATATGTCCTATATATTATATATGTATATATAATATATGTGTGTATATATGTATGTGTGTGTGTATATATATATATATATATATATATATACACACACAAACACATCCTGGAGAGCCTGGCAAGCTACCCATCGGCGTATTCGATATGCAAAAACAGTAACAATAGGTCTCATTCCCCTGACCATTAAGAGCATCCAATCATTGGGAAAGATGAGTAAGAAAAGGCTGCTAAAATCTCAGGGCTGAGTGTAATAGAGACATTACTGGTGCCCGCTCGAGTAAATTGATGAACAACGGGATGACAGTAATACAATGATATCAAACTAAAACTTTAACGTAGCAAAACAAAATGAATATAAAAACAAAAAGCTGACCTATAAATTAGAAAAGTAAATTAAATTAGAAATAAATAATAAATTCGAAAAATATATACGACAATGGTTGATATCTATAAGGAGCTCACATCCTGAGCTCAAAATCTTAACAAAATCTAATAACTGAAATTTTAATAACAAAATCTAGTAAGTGAAAACTTTTAAACGGGTCCAAAATCTGAAGAGGTATTTCTCCAGGGATACCCAGAAGGCCCACAGGCACATCAAAAAAATGTTGGCATCACTTATTATTAGGGAAGTGCAAATTAAAATGGCAAGGACATAATCCTTCATACCCAAAATGATACACACACACATATACACACACACTGTAGGCCTGGAGAGATAGTACGGGAATGTACTACCTGCACAGTAGCTAGCCTTACACATGGCTGACCCCAATCTGATACCTAGTACTGCATATGATATGGTCTCCTGAATACCACCAGAGTGAGCCCTGAGCAAAGAGTCAGAAATATGTCCACAGAACCCCCAGGTGTGCTCACTATCAACACTGCCCCCAACCCCAAACAACCCTTTTAATAAAAAGAGCTTTTCCAAAACAGTTGTAAACAAGCATTCTAAAGGGTATAGTGATAGAGGAACACTTGTACATTATTGATGGAAATGTAAATGCCCTACAAAATATAACATAGAAGTAGCTGTAAAATCTAAAAATTTAATAAAAGGGATACTATGAGCCATAAATACCACTCCCAAGGCATTTATGCAAGGTAAATAAAAACCCTAACTCAAAAGAATATTATACCCATATGTTCACAGCAGCATATTTGCAAAAGTCAAAACATGGAATCAATCTAAATACTCATCAACAGACAATTCAATGGAATATACTACCGTGCTATTAAAAAAGGTAAAAATGTTTTATGATCATTTCACTAAAATTATTTAGTGAAATAATTTTATGATTATTTCACTAAAATGCTAAGTGAAATAAGGAAGCTAGAAGAGTAACTGGTTTCACTTACATATAGAATAAAAATAACACACACAAATTAGCTAAAATGCAACAAAATATAATAGACTATTAAAAATAATATGACTATCAGAGAAAAGGAAAAAGGATTGGGACAAATGGGTACCTGGGGTGATTTTGATAGTGTGATGTCACTAGAATTTTGGTGATGGGTATGATTAGGCTTATATACATATCGGGATACAAATCTGTCCGCCCAATTTTTACTGTATTGTAAACAACACAATTTGCTTTAAAAGATAGTCATTCATCAGTTCCTCATAAGGTGAAGATGGGGGGAAAACACAGCAAGGGGAAAATGAAGGAAAGTAGGTAGGTAATGAAGGACTGTAGAATAAGAAGTCACGGAAGGCCTTCCAGAGAAAGTACCATTTGAGCAATGGATTGAATGAAGTGAAAAAGGAACCATGCAGTTAGGTGGAAGATAATTTCAAAGGGAATGCTCCTGGGGACTGTGTGAGAAGGTATTTGCTCTTCTCTATAGTGGCTCTTTCAGTGTAATCCAACAAATATTTATTGAGAGGTTGGGAGCTGACTATAAAGTTCAGAACAACAGAAGGGTTGCACAGTGCAATCTTCCTTTTGGGGAGAGATTTTCGTTTACACAAGTAAGTTCTTATTTAAATCTCACCATTATGGTTCTGATCTCGGGAAGAATTTCTAAATGACCATGCATAGTTTAAAATAAGGAATTAGGATTAAGACACCCATATGGTAATGAGAACTTATTCTCCTGTTTTTGCAAAAGTAAATATGCAAACCTTTTCTATTTCATAATCAGAAATAGTTAGGTTTGGAGGAAAAACAAAATCATGTGCTAAGCTTAAATGGTTCTAAAAAGCAAGCTAAATTGCTACTTAAAAAAATTAAAATTAGTCATTCATGAGAGAGAGAGACTATAAACGCATATGTGTGACTACTTAAAAGCTTCATTATGCTTATGTGCTTTTTTGGGGACAATTTAATTCTAAGAAAGACTGCTTGTAAAACTGCTCTTCACTTGTATTATAGGTTTGATTTTTATGATCTAAAACCTCCTGTCACCTAATAAAGCAGAAAAAGATAAGCAATATATAAGCTTATATAAGTATACATAAGCCTGCACTTCTATATGTGTATACTTTAAAACAACATATGAGTCAATGCATTTTTATATCTGTAAATAGGTACTTGAAATTAAGGGTCAGCAAAATGTTAAGAAAAGTAAAGAAAAACATGTTGAGGAAAAAGTGGGGTAACAGAAAATCAACCTCATTTATTACAATATTCTAGTGATCAGCAGGTGTATGACTCACCCAGCTATGGTCATTAATGATATTCTTTCCAAACTTACCATTTAAAAACCACTTGAAAGTAAAATTACTTTCCAATTCAATTTTAAATTTAATTTTATATGCTCATATTTGATGGACAGTATTTTTTTCATAACGGTTAACTTCAGAGAATATTTTAGTAAATAGTAATTACTTATTCTAAAGTATAGATAAATGCATCCATTCAAATTACCTATTCATTTTTCTTCTATGTGCACAACTATTTATAACCATCTGTATATGTTCACTTCAGGTGAGAATGAATTTAAAAAAATGATGTCACACTTCAAATGAAAATTCATTAATTTAAAATGATGTTCACTTTTTTATTAATTCAAAAAAATTACCAAATTTGATACATTATCTTTCATCATGCTACCAACTAATTTAAGAAAACAGTGAACTTGCAAAATGTTATGCTTAAGTATGTGCAATGATTTTAGGTACAGAGTTAGTATATATTGAAAGTTAAACAAGACAGTAAAAATATGTATTTGAACTTAAACTAGAGAGTTCTATGGAAAAGGCATCCTCCCTTACATATTCATTTCATGCTTAACAATTATCATAAAATTTTTTAATTACATTTGTTTATCCCAGGTTTCTTTTGCTGATCTAAATTCATCGAGGATACTTTTATTTTGGAATTATTGTTAATTATGAATCTAAGATGTTTTCATATACTTTTAAAAACAACAGTGTTATTTTTGTCTTATTTTTAACATTATTACAATGCATGTTTCATGTGTACAATAAATTATTTGAACCTTTTTGTCAAAAGTTTTGCTGATCTATAATTTACACGAAATAAAACTCAGCACTCTTATTATGCACATAAAAGATTTTAGCATATTTAAGAAGTTATAAAACCATCTCCAGAATTCAGTTAAATACTTCCCATTATCCTAGATCCCTTGTGCCTCTCCAATGATCCCCACTCTAACCTCTGTCCTTAAAGAACCACTAATCTAGTTTTGGTCTCTAAAAAAAGTCTTTTCTACATATTTTATATGTTGGGTAAAAATGAATATATTTTGCATCTAAATTCAGTATTTAAATTAGCATGATTATTTGGTACTCATTCTTGTAACATTTCACTAATTTTTATTGAATAATAGAGCTCCAATATTTAGGTATGCTACATTAAAAAGTCTATTCATCAATAACTTGATGGAATGGTAGTTTTCAACTTTGAGCAGTCTCAGTTATAATACAAGTGCATTCATGTTTAACTCTGTGCACACAGTATTTTCATGCTTCTTATATTCCCAGGAAGATAGCCTATGTGGCTTTAAATTGAATTTCTCTAATGACAAATAATGCTAAAAATATTGTTATTACTTTTAAGCCACTTCCCAACCTTTAAGAAATGTTCATTAAAATGTATTAGCAAATCTTAAGTTAGGTAGTATGTTTTATTCATGAACAATAATAGTTCTTTTTACATTCCAGATGCATGAATTTATCATATATATGTATATATATTTATAATGTAGTCTGTCAATATGTTCCCAGTCCTTGGCTTGTTTTCACTGATAGTGTTTTGGTTTCATATCTATAGATTCATTGTCTAACCCAGGGTAAGAAACATGTCTTCTGTTTTCTCTTTGAAGATTTACACATTTAACTTTTTACATTTACATCTACAATCCTCCTTAAATAAGGTTTACAATATGGTATAAGATAAGGTTCTAAATAAATTTTTTAATATGTGGATGACCAAATAATGAAAACCTAATAGAGGTACTTTTGTATGCTACTTTTCCCCCTTTCCCTAATACCTTAAATATGTTTTCATCATCACTGATCTTTTAATAATTTAACCATAAAATGTTCCAGTAGAATTCTTCTGTTTAAAATTGTTTAAATTCTCCAACTTATGTGACTGTGAGGGGGAGGATGAATGATGAAGGATGAAATGAAAAAATCTCAATAGACTGACCACAAAAGAAGGGGTCAGAAGGATAGAACTAACCAGACTGAGAATTCTATGCTTCCCTTCTGCCTTCATAGCTGACTCTTGACTCCTATTCCTACCCAAAGTTTGTGTTAAGGTTCGCAGACTCTGGACTGCAACCTAATTTCTATCTTAGCTACCTACAGAAGGCAGATGGCCAGGAGTCCTTGTGACACAGCTTAAAACATCAGTAAAAAATAATTTTTTTAAGTAGTCCCAGAACTCATGTTTTGCTATATATATAGCTGATTTCAGGTTGTATTTGAGTGGCTAGTTTTTTTTTTTTTGAAATGGAATCATATAAATTCCTCTGAGCTCTCTTCTTAATCAGGGCTCATTCTTTGTGTGCAGTATTGGCCTGTCCCACACAATTTACAAAGACGTCCCCAGGCTTGACACATAAACTGTGATTAGCAATTTTCCAATACTTTGTCTCACTCTTTCTAATGGCTATAAATTGAATGCTGCCATCACTATATTTGGAGATTTTATTTCTCATATCATCTCATATTGTCCGTGGTCTTGAATAAAACCTTACTTGTTTAAATGAAACAATTGGGATCTTCAACAAAAGTCATCATGCTCTTTAAAATGTAGAGATTCTGTTTCATATCTAACATCCATTTAAAATTTACTTTCAGATGTAGCATAACTATTAACAGATTGAATTCTTTTGCAAATGATTACCTAAGTTTTGTAGCTGCATTTATTGAACAGACTCTCCAAGGAGAGTCAAAGGAGCCATTAAATTCATATGTGAGAAGTTTTAGGTTCTTGATTCTATTATGTTGATCCATAAAATTATTTTATTTCAGTACCATACTCCTTTGATTATTGTAGTTCTATAATATACAGTAAAGTCAGAGAGCAACATGCTTCCATTTCCATTGGTCAGATTTGCTTTAGGACTCAAGATTCTTTGTGTTTCCATATAAACCTTAGTAATGTTTGTTCTATTTCCCTAGGGGGCTGGAGCGATAGCACAACCGGTAGGGCATTTGCCTTGCACAGGGCCAATCTGGGTTCGATTCCTCCGCCCCTCTTGGAGAGCCAGGCTACAGAGAATATCCCGCCCGCACAGCAGAGCCTGGCAAGCTACCCATGGCATATTCGATATGCCAAAAACAGTAACAACAAGTCTCACGATGGAGACGTTACTGATGCCCGCTCAAGCAAAATAGATGAGCAACAGGATTTTTCTAGGAATGCCATGGATAGGAACTGCATTAAATATTTTTATGACTCTGGGTAGGATGAGTTTTTAACTATGTTAATTTTTCCAATTTATGAGTACAGGATATCTTTCCATTTCCCTTTCTTACAGACTGACACTGTTATGAGCTGCCACCTCCACTGAATAAATCTTCTATCTCCTTTGTAGCTCCTTTGTATGCTGTTTGGTGTGCCATTTATTGCTTTCAGATTTGTATTCCCATCGTGATTTTCAGAAGTTTCCTGCATCTTATTTCGGACCTATGTATCTTTTCCTTAGCTGCTGTTACTCTTGTTCATTCAATTGAGTTCTTCATATCATTTATCATACTCTTTATTTCTGTCACTGCTGATTGTAGTTTTTCTCATTTCCATTTTCATTCTTTCTTGAGCTTCGCTGAGTAACTGTGTGTGTGTGTGAGAGTTCATTAAACATCCTCAACATGGTATCACAAAAATTAGTTATGAGAGTTTTACAGAGCTGGTTGTACTGGTAGAGCCATCAGTGCTATTATTTTCATTCACTCACTTTGGTGGGATTCCCAATGAGAAGTGTCTTTTCCATTGTGTTCTCTCTGCTCTTGTTATGCTGAAGCAAAATATTACAGCCAGCCCCATTGGGAGTCTCTCAAGCATTAGAAAGGATATTACTCTTTTTTTTCCCTGCTGGTCTCCACCCAGAGACAAGAAGTATAAACCTGTAGGTAAAGTAACAACTTAAAGCAGAGTCTGATAGGTAGAGATGGGCCTGCTGAGATACAGGAGGTTGTATGTGGAGGTTCTTGATTACCTTTATCTTTATCTATACCTATATGTATATATAAAATTTTATGTATATGTATATAAATATATATAATTCAAGATAATCAAGAACCTCCTTTATATGTATTATGTATTTTTACTTTTTTATCTCACCTGATTCTTGGGAGGCTAGATGATTCTAATAATTTACTTATTTTCTCTCAGTCATGCAACTTGATGGAATAAATTCTTTGTGGTAGTCTCTTACAACCCTTTAAATTTTTCTCCTTTCATTTCTGATTCTTTTTTTAAATGTTTTATTTCTTATCTTCTTAATGAGTCTAGCTAATGGTTTTTCACTTTAGCTTATGCTTTTGAAGAATATGCTTTTGATTTCAAAAATCTTTTTTGGTGGGGGAACCCTTGGTAACACCCAGGGCCTACTCCTGGCTCCATGCTAAAGCCAGATGTGCACAGGGGACCATCTGGGGGGTCAGGATTGAACTCAGGCCAGATACAAACAAGCACCTTACCTGCTGTACTATCTTCACTGGCCCCTTCATTAATTTTCTGTATTATCTTCTGATTTCCATTTCATCATTTCTATTCTAATTTCTATTATTTCTTTCTATAAGTTTCATTTACTTCTTTTTTTAGGTATGAGATTTAGTTGTTAGAGGCTTTTCTTGTTTCATGACATAAGCCTAACATTGTTAGATGCTCTCTCATAGTGTATTTGCCTTGCACGTGGCGAACCTGGGTTTGATCCCCAGCATCCGATATGGGCCCCTGAGCATCACTAGGAGTAATTACTGACTGCAAAGCCAGGAGCACCACCAGATGTGTCTCAGAAAACAAACAAACAAACAGATAAATAAAAAAGAATTCCTCTCTGAATTCTACTTTTGCTGTTTCCCATATTCTCTTAGATCTCATTTTTCAGTTTTAGTAATTTCCAGAGATTTTCTGTTTTTCAACTACATACAGCACATTTTCCAATATGGGCCATATATTAGAATGCAAGCTATGTCTCAATAAACTTTAAAGGATTAACATTACAAGATATGTAATTCTAATATTAAGGGAATATTTTAGAAAACACTAAAGAACTGACACATTCATAATATGTATAGATTTCTAAATAACAAATGGATAAAAGATGCCTCAAAGGAAATTAGAAAATACTTTGAGCTTAAAAATAAAACAACTTGGGGCTGGAGCAATAGCACAGCAGGTAGAGCATTTACCTTGCACGCAGCCAACCTGGGTTCGATTCCCAGCATTCCATATAGTCCCCCAAGCACCACCAGGAGTAATTTCTGAGTGCATGAGCCAGGAGTAACCCCTGTGCAATGCCGGGTGTAACCCAAAAAGCAAAATAAATAAAATAAAATAAAACAACTAAAATGTGATATAACAAATATATGATACCATGACTACAAAAATTGGAGAAAATTCAGTTGTATATGCTTATATTAAGTTATCAAACATCCTTACTGACAAATTGGTCCCAAAATTCAGAGGGAAACGCAAGAAATTCAGAATAGTACATATACTGTGGTGCTGTAATAAACCATTCTAAAGTGGTAAAGTATGTTAAATGGACAACTATGATATATATTACAAATCACCAAATGATACACATTTAAAAAAATTTGGTGAAGCTGAAAAGATGTTATTGAAACCTATTTAGAAATATGTAGGGGAGAGAAAGAAAAAAGTGTGTGTTCAAGAGAGAACACAAGCTTCTCCACTGTGGAAATAGTTTAGCAAAGAACATAGGGACAAGCAAGTGAGATACATGTTCAAGTGAGAACATAGGCATGAAGAGCAAGCACATCTTAGAAGGAAAAATTTTATGGTATGTGAATTATGTCTTGTTCAGTCACGTAATAGTGATGGGACCTGGGGAAATGGAAATTTAGGAGAAGGGTGTAAAATAGAATAGGAATTATTGTTTTTATTCTATTAGTAGGAAACACATGACTCAGTGATTCTTTCATGTTGTGATTTTACTTGCATTGTTCCACAAAATATATTCAAGTCTTAATCCCAGTTCTTGTGAACAAAAATGCATTTGAAGATAAGGTCTTTGGTCCTATCACTAAATGATGATAAAATCATGCTAGACTGCAGTGAGTTATAATCTAGTGATTGGTGTTCTTTTAAGAAGACTCAACTTTGGCACAGACACAGGAAGGGAGGATCTATCTGACTACAGTGGCAAAAATTAGAATAATATATGCAGGAGTAATCAAGTAAAGGCAAAATTTACTGGCAAATATCAGAAGCTAGTTAAGATCAAGGTATAGATTTTTGTTCTGTACTTTCAAAAGTCATACATTCTGATATCTTGATTTGAGATTTTTACTTTCATTACTGAGGGACAATAAATTTTGTTGTTGCAGGTTATACAGCAGGTCATACACAGACATGTGGCAGTTTGCTATGGTAGTCTCAAGAAATTGCTCAGTAATTTTTATATCTACTATTAAAGACAAAAGGTTATATGAACTAGAGTCAATTTTTTGGATTCTCAATTCCCTTATCTATAAATTTGGGTACAATAGCATTCATCTATCATGCTGAGAAAATCTGGAAATTGAAGTGCTTTATAAGTGTAGGATTTTTTTCCTCCAGATATAAGTATATTGACCACTAATGGATTTTTGACTTTTCTTTTGCTTTTCTTCAAGGTTTCCTGTTTTCAAACAGCATTAGTCTACTTTAAAGAGACTATCATTTATAAGTTTTCTAATTTAAAAATAATTATCTACAAAAAATATCAAATTATTAAAAACTCATACCACTTAATATCCCTATGTTCTTTCAATATGCTCTGCCACAAATGACTGATAAATTCACCTGCATTTTAAGAAATAAAATACTAAACAGTGTAGCCTTTTGTTTATGTAGAGAGTTAAGGCATGGCTTGTTTCAGTTAATTAACTTTTATGCTGATCTGAATCATACCATCATAAATGATCACTTTTTGAAAACCACAGTAGAGAAATTTCTTGACACTAAAATCACACTTTTCATAAATCAGTTAAGGATGCTCAATTATCAATAAGAATACTATCCAGACTCTGGCTATTGGTACTTTAAATAGCTTAGTCTTATAAAATTTAAAAAATATTTGCTCTATTTTACCCATTTTCCCAAATTTGATAACATTTATCAAGGAAAATCTGTAAAGTGTTCTGGATATTCACTTTTTAACTTTATTTTCCCTCTTTAGATTTGCTCTCTTGAATCTTCATAGCTGTAAAATATTCAGACCCTTTATGAAGTTTATATGCACTCATTCTTTTTTCCATGAAAATTGCACATATCTTTGAAGCAAGGAATTATTTATAGAAAGATATAGCTATATGAATTTTCATCATAACAATAGAAAAACAACCAGAAGAAAAATTTAGAGATTTATTTGGTGTTTAAATACATATACTATATTATAACTACAGAATGATGCTATATCTAAGCAATCGTACATATGGAAACTATTAAAAAGACAGATTAATATGTGGCAATGTGGAAAGAATCTCTGCATATAACTGAAAGCCTCACAGTTAATGCCAAGCCAATTTCTAAAGAAGACAAACAGCATAATTTTATTTGTTAAAAAGCTGTATCATACACACATACATACACACATTAACATAATCTCTGAAGGTTGCACAGTAAAGCTTTTGAAAGCAATTATGATCTCATTTTAATTTGAACATCTATTATTTTTATTATGTAATAAAATGTATAAAAGAATTTTATTTTATTAGGACAATGTGATGATTAGTTATAAACTATTTGAAACAAAATAAATGTTCTATACACACAAAAAAATTAGAGGGATTTAATAAAGAACACATTTTAAGAAGAATTCTTAACTTCTGGAAAACCCAAAAGAGATATTATTTAACATTTCCACAAGGTGCCACAAAGGAATCGTGTCTGGGGTCATTCTGAAAGGCCTGTACTCATGTGGGGAATCAATAGACTATCCTTCGAGGAAGAGCACAACAATTTACTTATAGTGGTTTATTGAGTACTTGGCTCAATATGGGCGGACATTTTGTCAATAACATTCTAATGGATGCTATAGATGACAGTTCAATGCTATAAACTACAAGCTGGAAGGCCATATAATAAAATCTATACGTCCCTGGCTTCAGAGATGATTCTTTGTAGAGGACCTAAAGAAAAACACTAAGAAATATCTCTTTGCAAGGCCTGATGATTGTTTTGAAGCAAAAAGCACACATACTTGGTTATTATATTTGCATAAATGGTAATACAGTGGTGCCATTTTTATGTTTACCTTCAAAAATTCTAGTAAATAAAAGGTGAAATTAGAAAGCTTTCCTTCATTGAATTAGGCTGGAAGCTTATCAATGTAAACACATTTCCCAATTAAGTTAGACAATATGCAGAATTCACCACCTGAGTATAATTCTGTTTGTTAGAAATAAGAGCCTGAAATGAGAAGGCAATTTAATTTGTTCAGTTCTTTAGTCAATTCACAGATATGTAGCGTAAAGTCTTAAGTGGTCACATGAGCTATATTTGTGTTAACATTCGAGGAAGAAGGCAGTGTTCCTAGAAGGTACAGAACTATGGCTCTTTAAAAACTTTCTAAACAGATATTAAACTTAGTTTTGGGGGAAAAATGCAATAGCTAGTACTTTAATATTTGATTTCTGAGGCATTTCTTTCTTTCATTTTTATTTTCTCTAAAGTTGAATGCACAGAGAGGGATGTGGCCACAAGTGGTAGAGCATATGCCTCTCATGTGTTAGACCCTGGATTTAACCTCTGACACTGCATGCCTACCCAACTCCATCCCTGGGAACTGGTTCACACCTTAGGCACTGCCAAATGTAATCCTATTTGGGAAAAAATTCAAATTTGTGTTTAAAGAGCTCCTAAAGGATTAAATAGTGAGAACTACTGCGCTTTCACTGTGAGGTGTGGGGGTTAAATATTCTTTTCCCCTCCCCCTTAATAATCATGTCCACTTCCACCTCTGATTTTAAATGTTCTATGCTGACAGTTCAATTTTCATCATTAGTCATGACTTATTCCTTAAAATCCAGAGTATCTTCCTAGATATTTGGCAGATGTTTCAAATGAAACCTATCAGAAAATGAGTACAAAATTCCTGTCCTCATGAGTCCCCAGTAGCCAAAATATAAATCTGAGTAATTTCTGATTCATATTTCTTCACACTCAAGGAAACATATTAGAGTCTCTAATTTCTCTATCTTCAATACTATTCCTGGCACAAACAAGTTGACTGTTTATTCCTTGCATGAATAGCTACCAACTGGTAGCAGCTTCTTTCATTCTTATCCTCTCACCCTTGTCAATATCCTCAAGAGATGCCAGAGTGACCATCTTGAATGAGGGGGCCAATTATCCCAAAAAACCTTGGTGGCTTTACACTACTCTTTTTAGAATAGAATGTAAGTTCCTAGTTCACCAAGACTACAAATAACCCCAACTCACTTCCAAAGAAAACAGTTTGCTCCCTATGATTCAAATAAAGAGACTGTTATAAACTAACTCTGGTATAGACAAGAGTTGAGGAAGCAAACAAACAAGATGATTAGAAACTCCAAAATAAGAACAGTGGGAAGCTTTTTGGAGCAAAGAGAAGATAGCAGTTTTTTATAATGGTTCACCAGCAGGAGGAAAGGGAAGATGTACTTCCACTTTAATTCTACCTGGCCTCTGATCTGATCTTATCCCATTGAATGGCAAGCCTGAGGTTTAAAGGCTATAGGTATTAATCCAATATGAAGTAGGTGAACAGAGAGCTCAAATTCCCAGGATGCAGCACAAGTTGAAAAGGCAGTCCATAGATATGAACCAGTGGAAGAGAGGCTAATCAACAAATGTGTCAGTCTCATCCATTGCATCGTTCTTTTTTCTAACTGCTATCTAACTCCATATTCAGTACTCTTATGATCGGAATTTACATAAACCACTTTACTTCTGTGGGTAACCTTATTTCACTTTTCATATGACTAGTTCTTCATCTGCTTTGATTTGGATTTGAGTATTCTTATCACCAATCTAAGTATTTTTATCATCCAATCTAACATCTTGGTTGGTTGTTTACCTACTTTCTTCAAAAAAATTAATGCTATTTGTAAGTACTGCATTTACTTGTTTCCCCCCTCTTCTCTAGAATATTAGGACATTGCTACTGATTTGTCTAGCAGTAAATATTAACTAAATGATTGCTAGCTAGATTATACAACAAAAAGATAACTGTCTAGAGACAACAGACTTGTATAGACATCTACATAAACTCTAAACTGAAGCAACATTTAAGAAAATTCACAAAATTTTGATACAGCATGATTTTAACATTAAAATGACAAGAAAAGAAAATCTTTATGTATAGTAAAAATATCTACATTGATAGACACATTGATAGACACTTCATCCCTTGTTTACTTGAAAGAAAAATGTCTATTATGGCACCAATAGTCTAAAAAACCATAATTGAATCATTTAAAAGGAAAGTTTATGCTCATTTCTTCTGCTGCTGTTTCTATAGCAATAGCATAAAATCACCTGTTTGGGTCTGTGATGCTTCTAGTACTAGAATATTAAGTCATTTCACATCTTTTTTTCCTTTTAATTGAGAAACAGGAACAAAGGAACAGGGACTAAAGCAGGAACATTGTACATTTGTAGAAACCTCTTTTTTAGATGTGACAAAGTGGTAACTGTAAAAACTCAGTCTACAGTGGTGACAACACTTCTACATGATTACGTATTTAAACATCAAAGTGCTTCTCTTACTTCCTCTGAAAGAGGGTCAACAGACAAAGCTGTTCATGATTGCGTTTCAAGTCATACAATGATCCAACACCCATCCCTCCATCAGTGTACATTTCCCACCACCAATGTCCCCCATTTCCTTCCCATCATCCCCACCCCTACTCTCCTATTTTTGTGCACTATTTTTGCAATACAGGTACTAAGAGTTCATCATGTTTATTCAGGGCATTAAACATTTTTTTATCAGGATGATAAGGCAGTAGTAGCTTTTTAAATGGGTGGCAGCTCTGGGATGTGCATGTGACTGCCAAGACTTTTAGAAGTACAGGGAGGAGAGGGGAGATAGCCCATCCTGACCCTGTGAAAGCACGGAGACTTCAGTCACAAAATCCGGGATTTTTCAGCAGATTATATCTTGGTGAGGTCCATCCTTAGATGGTGGAGTCAGGCTTGGGGCACGGCTATTCTTTTGTATTGTGGAAGCAAGCAGCGACTCGGGGTTCTGCTTATGCACGCACCAGGCTAACCTGTTCCCCTCTGGTTTACCCCAATCTGCTCTGCTGACAAAACAAGTTTTAAGAGAAAATCAGCAGCTCCTGTCCACACCCGCCAGCTTGCCAGCAGAGAAATGGCCCAGTGTCACAGCTCCAAAAGAACATGATACAGCCGAATCTTCCCAGGTAGACTGGTCCAGGTTGAGGACTCTGGGGCCTTCTTGTAATTGCATTTCCATTTCTGCCTGAAGGCACAGCAGGCCCCAATCATACTGACACTCTCCAATATAGAAATGGCCCAGCTCTACAACTGAACTTCATCAAACTGCCAAACCACCAAATTGTTTCAGATCTGTAGCTCCTATATTGAGCAGCCACGACACCTCAAAATTTCATAGTACTGTCAGTCTCTTCATTCAAGATGGTCACCATGGCCTCTTTTGGGGATATTGGCAAGGGTGAGATGATAAGAACAATCACAGGCAAATCTGATGGGAAAGTTGTATAGAAGACCACCACACTCAATAACAATAACACAGAAAGCTCAACTAGCACTAATCAGCACAGTAGATCCTCAGACAATGATTTTAGTATCATTGTTGTGAAATTTAATATTATCACAAATTGACTCTAACTGATCTCAGTCTTGATAATTCCATTTGCCTTTTTGTTGTAACAAACAATATGAAGTAAATTTATTTGTGCCTGCAAAGGGATAGGTTGAGTGGTGGGTGGGAAACTTGGTACATTAGTGGAAGGAATGGCACACTGGTGTTGGAACATATAATGGCTGAAAGAACTGTATCATGAACACCACCAAAGGCAGATTGGTGTTGGAACATATAATGCCGAAACAACTGTATTATGAACAACATGGCAAGTCGTGGTGTTATAAAAAACAAACAAACACCAAAGCAACATTTAACCTCATATAAGCACCAAATTATTATTATTATTATTATTATTTATCTATATTTATAATAGGCAATCCCTACTAAAGATTCATTTAACAGGGCTGGAGTAATAGTACAGTAGGCAGGGTGCAGGCCTTGCACATGGCTGACTTAGGTTCAACCCCAGGCACTATTTATGGGCTCCAAAGGCCTGACAATAGTGATTCCTGAGCGCAAAGCCAGGAGTGTGCCCTGAGCACCACTGGTGAGCACTCCTCCCCTCAAAAAGAGATTCACTTGACAAGGCACATCTCATCATCTAAGCAGCTCATAGAGATTTAAATTAATTTTGAGTTTTGGCAAGAAAGGGAGTCAGAAAATACCCCAATTCTGGAAGTAGGTAAAAGTGGAAGTACTGCCAGGAAAGGAAACAGTAGCAGAGGATCCAGGAAAAATGGAAACCAAAGAGTAGATGAGAAAAAATGCTGCCAAGACACCTGGTAATGAGCACGGACCATGGAGTCCAGGAAGGTCTCTCTTTAAATCCAGTTCTTCCAATAACTATACATGAAACTTCAGCAAGTTCGTGCTAATGCAACCTATAAAATGGAGCTAAAACTTCAATTGGAGGGTTACTCTGAAAACAGATGGTTGAGCCACTTAATATCACTTGTTCCTATGTCAAACCAAATGCTGGCTGTCCTTCCTTTGCTTGATACTTAATTGAACTAAATGAATGACAATTGAGTGACAACTGGCATTTCTCAGCTAAACACTCCTGTGTCAATGTACACAAACCAAAAGTCAGAGAGAAAGTTGAAGTCAGTGTTTTTAAAAGTAGCAGTACTTATTAAATACAAAAAAGTTTATGAAGGATGATACCAATCACCCTACAAAACACTGGATTAAATTACATCCAGGAAACTAGACTGTGCTTGGAATTGCAAACTGATACCCAAATCTTTGTGGGTATCCTGTATTTTATGAAGAGTGATCCCTGAAAATACTAACTAAGGGCTTATTTTTCCATATGGCACGACATTATGGGTATAAAAATTCTTAATAAAATTAATTTTCTCATCAAGACTTTACAGTTTCTTGTCAGAAGTCTGGTGTAGTAAAGACAAAAATGGTTAGTGGCTGGAAAACTGGCAATGACAATATGACAATAAAAACTTTTCCTTTTCTTTGAAGCTGTCTCAGGTGTCCCCATTGTTCCTACCCACTCTACCCCAATGCTAAGACCAGCTTGAAATTAGTCTAAGTACCTGAAAGAAGTATGACATGGTGGGTGTAGGAGATAAGAGTCACCTGCTGCCAAAGTACAATTTTACTCAAACTACAGCCTCCTCCTCTCAGGAACTAAGTAGGGGGAAGGCCCAGGAAGTTCCTTCCCTGAATGGCTGAAACCCAAGAGAAAAGGGTTTCCTGGAAACCCTTCGAAATCGCTAGAAAATGCCAGGGTCTGAATGACTCTTTGTTCTGGAAGTAAAGAAGGGAGAGAAAATTTAAGAAGAGAAACACAAGCCCTCAACAGTCATCTCTGATCATTCTTCCAGGTTCTCAATGTTATTATGCCACTTCTGGCTTCCCCATTCCTTCACATTCTAGTACTCACCCATCCCTGATCTTCTTAATCCCCATCTTCTAAGCTTCAGATGACAAAGGCTTTTCCATTTCAGATTTCTCAAGTTAAAAATTTCAGTGAGAAGAAATCTAATTGTCTCACAGTTGAAATGTTTATTATCCACAAATCTGAATGTTAAGAAAAGGCCTATGGGACTGAGGAAATGACTCAAAGGGCCAGTGTGTGCATACTGTGCATTTGTGCTGTGCAATACCCATGCCCAAGACATGGTCAGGCATTGCCATAGAGCACTGCATCAGGAGTAGTTCCTGAGCACTGTCAGGTTTTCCTGCTCCAAAAGAAAAAAATCTTAATTTGTTAAACAAAACAAAACAATATGGGAGAGATATTTCTGGACTTGGAATGTTATGGCACTTCTAATGCTGGTGCTTCCAAAACCTCAGACTGAGAAACATGACTGACTTCATTAGAAAAGCAGTACATTGGCTTCAGTTTTCAGCAATCCCTGTCTCTTCATGGCTAAACTCAGAAATGTTCACCTAATGCCAGATCTCAAAGTATTCTTGCTTTTTTTTTTTTTTAACTTAGCCTTAATCAGGATTCTTTATTACTCCTGGTGATAGTGGTAATGCTAAGATTAACCAAAAACCTTATGTCCAGGGATAAAGCTCTAGATTAGTGCCCCAGACCTCTCTCGTGATCAAAGACTTGCTTCTTTGGAGCCAGAGGCAAGACAGATAATAGTCTATTAGATGGATAATTACAAAATCTGTGATTCAACTGAAGCAGGGATGATGAGGGAGTTAAGAGAGCCGGCTATGCAGTTAGACTGCCTGGACTCAAATCATGATTCTTTTGACTTATTAGCTATAGTATGGTAAGCACTTTAGGCTCCCTCTGCTTAATTTCCTCACTGACCTGTAGGAACAAAAGTAGAATCCACTGAGAGAAAAGCGATAATGTAAAGTGCTTACTGAAAAGAGGCATTATATAGTTAAAACAAGGCATTATTGATGTGCTTTGTGTGTAAATTGCTATTTGTCTAATTGTGTTCATATTTCAGGGCTTTAAGTGATATTACAAAGCAGACAGATCCAACTTCTTGAGCATAACCAAAGTTCCTGAGAAATGAACCACTCATATTATTCTGCCCCTGTATAAAACGAGGATGACTTTCAGTCCTACATGTATGAAATTCAGGTTCTAAACTTCTATAATACAATGCCATCACTGCTTCAAGTCTGCTATCTAAAGTATATTGATTCCCCCTTAAGCAATAGCACTGAGTTCCTACATTTAGGCTGTCAAAAATTCAACTACGAACCGAATGAGTCTAGCATAGCCAAAGGCTTGTCGAAATATAATTCTGAACTATATTATATTTCCTTCCTAAAGAAAGAGCTTCACAAAGTTGAGATTTAAACCCTAGTCCTCAGGTTTTTTTCCTTTATTTTCTGTTTCTCTTTTTTTATGAAGAATCAATATAAGAAAAATCCTTTTCAAGGAAACTGTTTTTTGTAAAAACTTTATTCTCGATGGCAAGTAGGTTTCACCTTAGGAAACATCCGTTGAGTACTAAGGACTATCTGGAGTGCTCTGTTAAGGACTGCTAGGTTGCTGTGACCCATTCACATTGTCTGCGGACTGGAGCAATAGCACAGCGGGTAGGGCGTTTGCCTTGCACATGGTGGGCTTGGGTTCGATTCCTTCGCCTCTCTTGGAGAGCCCGGCAAACTACCAAGAGTATCTCGCCCGCACGGCAGAGCCTGCCAAGCTACCCATGGCATATTCGACATGCCAAAAACAGTAACAAGTCTCACAATGGAGACATTACTGGTGCCCACTAGAGCAAATTGATGAGCAACAGGATGACAGTGTTACAATGGTATATTTACCCATGTTACCATTACCAAAGCTGAAAGCATGGTACATTGTTTATGTTTGTAGCACACAGAAGTATACCTTCACATCTCACATTCAATGTCCTCTGACTCTCACACTATCCAGTTGTCTCTATCAAAATGTCCTCCTCTCACAATCCCATAACCCTCAGAAACTGAAAATAAGGTTACCTGAAATCTAATGAACATCTTCTCACAAAGGATAAGAATAGAAGGCTATGTTTCTCAAACCAGGGCCAACTAACTAAATCTAATATGTATCATAGTCTTCCCATTGTCCATCGATTTGTTCGAGCCGGCACCAGTAACGTCTCCATTGTGAGACTTGTTACTGTTTTTGGCATATGGAATACGCCACGGGTAGCTTGCCAGGGTTTGCCGTGCGGGTGGGATACTCTCTGTAGCTTGCTGGTCTCCCTGAGAGGGATGGAGGAATCGAACCTGGGTCGGCCACGTGCAAGGCAAACGTCCTACCCGCTGTGCTATTGCTCCAAAATCTAATAGGGAAAAAAAAGTCTGATAGAGGCTAGATAACATGGATGAAAGTTAAGCCTGATTAATGATAATAAGAAAAAGCAGATGTGAGAAGGACTGAACAGAAAGGAGCCAGAGGGAGGGAAAACGCATTTGAATAAAAATGTTCTGAACATGGATCATTAGGATAATGATGATGCTCCAGACAGTTCAAAATGATAAATCATTGCAGTTCTTGAAAAACTCTTTACCAGAACTATTTTAGTGATGTTAAATTGTTAACATGGCCATCTGTGGAATGGTGAGGCAACTGGGTGGTTTTTATGGACCAGTCTGTTAGTGTTTAAAATAGCTACACCTGCCACTTGTAAGCTGTTCACAAGTTTCCTTTGCCAATCACGAATCTAGTTAATCCCGCCTTTCTTGCCATTTTAATTTTCTACAGCTTACTAAACTCAGAAGGATTCTGTGCATAATAAATTATTTTCGATCTAACCAAAAAAAATCTGTATTTCTTAAAAGCACATATTTAGAGAGCAATATCCTTACAGTTCATATTTAAACTCTATTTTTCTTTTTAGCCTCACCAATCACCTTGGTCAACTCCAGTGAAAATGCTTTTGCTTTATTTAACCTTATGTAATTTTTTATGAGGTCGTTCATGATTGGGTTTCAGCCATACAATGTTCCAATACACATCCCTTCACCAGTGTACATTTCCTACCACCAATGTCCCCAGTTTCCCTCCCACTACCCTTCCCACCTGCATTCCCCCACCTCACCCCTGCTCCAGCCTGCCTCTATGACAAAGTCAGTTTTAAATTACTAGTCAGTTTTAAATTACATCTGAAAAATTTATTTAAAAAATTTACAGCGAAAGATCTTAATAGGTAAGCATAAGAGACTGTCTATTCTTAGTATACCAAAATTTGATTACTTCACATAATATATCATGCATTTTACTATGAAAATTTAACAAAAACTGCGGCTGGAGAGGTAGTATAATGGGTAAAAGCCCTTAACCTTGAACACAGATAACATGGGTTTGTTCCCTGAGCAACTTCCAGGAATGATCTCTGAGCTCAGAATGAAGAGTAACCCTGAGTAAGCTGCGTGTGGCTCAAAGCCCAAAACATGAAAAACCATAATACATGGAAAAAGAAATTATCGCTTATAAATATTGATGATGGTAACAATAAACACTGACAAAAGACTTATTCTATGCCAAGCACTATTCTTTTTTTAATTATTGAATCAATGTGAGATACTGTTATAAAGTTTTCATGTTTGAGTTTCAGTAATACAATGATCAAACACCCATTCCTCCACCAGTGTACATTCTCCACCACCAATGTCTCCAGTATGCCCCTTCCCACCCCATTTCCATGGCAGAAAATTTCCCCCTTACACTCTCTCTACTTTGGGGCATTATGGTCTACAATACAGACACTGAGAGGTTATCACATTTGATCCTTTATCTACTTTCATTCAGCACATCCAAACGATTCCTCCAAACATCATTGTTTTAGTGATCCCTTCTCTATTCCAGCTGCCTTCTCCCCCAGCTCATGAGACAGGCTTCCAACTATGAGGCAATATTCCTGGCCCTTGTGTCTACTGTCCTTGGGTGTCAATCTCATATTATGTTATTTTATATTCCACAAATGAGTGCAGTCATTCTATGTCTGTCCCTCTCTTTTTGACTCATTTCATGTAGCATGATTCCTTCCATATCCATCTACTTATAAGCAAATTTCATGACTTCATCTTTCCTAATAGCTGCATAGTATTCCACTGTGTAGATGTACCAAAGTTTCTTTAACCAGTTATCTCTTCTCAGGCACTTGGGTTGTTCCCAGATACTGGCTATTGTGAACAGTGCCAAGCATTATTCTAAGCTCTACTTATACTGCTTAATCGCTGAACAACACCATAAAATATGCCCTCTTACTATTCCCACTTTACAGATGAAAAGAATAAGGTATGGGTAGGGCAGTAAGTACAAAGATATGTAGGATTAAGTATCAATTACAATCAGTTTTCAAATTCAAGTAGCTTGGTTCAAGTATATGTCCTCTAAGCCAGTGTTCAACTGGGGAATAGATGGCTCCCTTCCAGGACATTTCAAGGGGACCTCAGATGAATATAGAGTAAATGGGGGGGGTACTACACAAGATAAGGGGCCTGACATATAGGACAGGTAGGGGCAGCAATACACAGTAAGAAAACAAGGCCAAAAGGGGGCCATGGCTGGGGAAAGATTGAGAAACACTGATCGAAACTAGGATATATACTCTTCATCTTTGATCCAGAAATTATAAGTCAACTTATGTGTAAAACATGAATTCACAGGTGAGCATTGGCTATTTCTGAACTTCATGGTTGCCTCTCAGTTTCCCTTTAGTGCCCTTCACTGGTTAATATGAGAAAAGGGAAAAAATACTTGGGAACTTATCAAGTAAGAATTAAGTTTGACAGGACAAGTTGGTGACAGTATTTTAACATGCTTATTCTACTAAGACAGTCTCTAGTTACATACATGTCACTTCTATTTTGAAAAGTCCAAAAGAACTTCTTCAAGTCATTATTAATTGTTATCGGCTTTCTATATCTTCCATTCTGACACCATATTTGTCAGACATCCCTGAGTGATCACTGGTTTTTCAACTGTGCACTTAGAGAGGAGGACTCAGCTTCTGAATTAGTTCCTAATATATTTCACCAGAGGATTCGGGTATAATTATTACTCTGAGCCCCACAGCCCTATAAAAACCACACATCAACAACAACAGAAAATTCAGAGGATGCAAAATTGTCATACTGCAAAGATAGATGTAGCCTAATGACATGAAAAGACATGCCAAATCATTGTCAACTTTAGAGGGGCTGGCCTTGCAAGATTTAATTAGCTTACAGTTGAGGAGTAATTTCAAGCTTAAAATTATAGTTATTTAGAGACTTCAATAGCTCATCATTTCACTTTATTACACTACAATATGAGGCTGACTTCCATGGGGAAAATGATTAGAATTTAAAAAAATTCTTACAGAAAAGCAAAAAAAGGAGTTGAAAGAAAACCATCCAGTCATTTGAGAGTCATACAGTCCTGCTAAAGCTCCACAGGTCTGATGCTGGGCTATGAATAAATTTCTCTGATCCTGTTTCCTCACCTATAAATTATCAGTTAAAAAAAAAGTGGTGAGAATTAGGAAAACTTGGTAAAAAACCCAGTGTAATTATTTAATAAATGTTGTTTTCCTTATCATCATTTCTGTTCTTTTTCTCCAAATACTTAAGAGTTCTCATTTCTAAACGTACTTCTTTCTCTTCACCTATATTCTTGGTTTTAGAATCCATCATGGTCTCATTTGCTACAACAACCAAAGACTCACTATGTCTATTTTTTTTCTTGTAAATTACCCATATTTACAAAAATAATCAGGGGCTGAGGCAAGAACTCAAAGGACTGGAGAGCATGTCTTACATTCTGAAGCCTTAGGTTACAGCCTCAAACTCTATATGGTTCCCCAACCACGGATGGGAGTGACTTATGAGCACTGGATAGAGAGAGCCCTCAAACACTGACAGGCTTGGCCTCAAAACAAAACAAAATGATAGTCACCAATGCTATTCTCCTAATTTACAAAAACAATGAATCTCTTGATTACAGAATAAAATCCAAAAATCTGTGTTTATTCCTCTAGATTCATCTTCCACTTTCTAACTTACTCTGAATTTTCTAATGAAACAAACACCCCACACTAGTTGTAATGGCCTTCAAACATTTTGAACTTGCTCTATAATTCCTTCCTTAAATTTTTGTAAATTTTAATTTTTTTTTCTGAGCTTTAAGAAGCATTATCTAAGAGTGGGACAGTAGTACTGCATAGCACTGTAAACAATTATACTCAATAAAAAGAATTTTTTTTTAAAGGAAGCATCACCTGTAAGAAACTGTGTGATTCTATAAGACAAAATGAAAAAACTAAAAACTAAAATCTACTTAAATATTACATGTAGTTTGGCCAGAGTGTATGGCTTAGTGGTAGAGCATATGCAGCATGTGAGACACTGGGACTGATGCCCTGCACTGACAAAAAAAATACAATAAAACCCAGAAAAAAAAATAGGAAATGCACTATTTCAATCACCATTTCTCTCATTGCATTTGATTTATTCTCCATAATATTCTTCAAAATTATGAATTCCCTAAAGAAATAAATTATATCTTATTCATATTGCATCTTAAGAGTCTATAATAGTTTCTGACAGATTAATAGCCTAAGATATTGAATAGATACTAAATAAGAGAATGTTCTGGAAGCATTCCCCAATTAGCCTATTATCATTCCTATTTTATTAATGATAACAATCCTTAGCAAACCAAGAAAATAGCACTTTAATCTGCAGCAGGATTATATTTTAAAACCCTTTATCAATCAAAATAGGTTGGTCTACAATAATTTAAAAAAAATCTCTAAATCTCAGAAGCTTAACAAAACAGCAAAAAAATCATGTCTTATTTACATGGGGGTTTCCAGAGGTCTCTAGTAATTTAAATAATTCAATAACTCAAGACAGTGCCCTTTCCCTATTAATCAGGACATGGAGAAAAGAATGGAGTGCCTGGCACATTAATTTCTAAGTTTCTTGACAGGCAAAATATCATTTTTGGTCAACTTAATGAAAGGAGTAGTGAAAATAAAATTATACCACATACTTTGACAGGAACATATAGTATCTGGAAACAATACCAATGGCTATCTGTAGAAGACTGTCGCACTGTTGCACCGTTGTCCACTAGTTCATCAATTTGCTCGAGCGGGCACCAGTCACTGTCACTGTCATCCCATTACTCATCGACTTTGCTCGAGCGGAAACCAGTAACATCTCCATTGTGAGACCTGTTGTTACTGTTTTTGGCATATCGAACACACCACAGGGAGCTTGCCAGGCTCTGCCGTGCAGGCAGGACACTCTCGGTAGCTTGCTGGACTCTCTAAGAGGGGCCTAGGAATCGAACCCGGGGTCAGCCGCATGCAAGGCAAACGCCCTACCCACTGTGCTCTAGGAAGAAAATTATTTTTGGTCTTTGTTTTTGGTTCATGACACAGAGTTCCTAAAACCCTTCGAATTTCCTAACAGGAGAAATCTGGGGTATTCAAAAACACTTCTTTTGGACCCAGAATGGCATAGAGGGTAAAGTGCTAGCATTATACACAACGGTCCTAGGTTCAATCCCCACACTTCAGATGGTCCCCTTAACACTGTCAGGAGTGATCCTTGAGCAATGGCCAATAATATAACCCAGGATAACTATATATCTATTTAGTGAATCTCCATAACTTCTCTAAATCACCAGGTTCAGATCAATTCTGGGTTTCTGAACACATTAAGGTGCCTAGAGGGTGCTAGCTAGAAATGCTGTATCCTTTGGCCATAATTTGCTCTACGCATCTCTTCCATTTAGCCATTCATAACATGCATCCTTTACAAAAAGTAAAGCATTTTATTTTCTAAGCTCTGAGTTGCTTTACCAATTGCTGAATGTGTGTGTGTGTTCCTGTGTGCGTGACAAATGAAAACTCTTAATTTATACAGCTGGTTAGTTAGAATTAACGGATAAACTAGGTAACCTGGTACAGCTGACATATGAACTTGTGGAGTTAGACGCTAATAATTAAAGTTGGTACTAGAACTGAATTGAATTGTTGTGTACCTAGTTGGTATTAATAATCTGAGATATCATATACCACTTACACACTGAAATGTAGAGCAGGATAGATTTTATATATATACATATATATTTATGAGCTAAGGATTACTGCATTAAATTATTTACTATTTTATTTCTATACTATTTTATTATTATTTATATACTTTTATTTTATTTCTACAGTTGACCCTAAATTGGATATATATGTGCACTAGTCATATTTATATCAAATTTTCTTTCACCTTTGTGTTGTTCTAAATAAGTCATTAAAAAATTCCATGTGGGAAATGTACACTGGTGAAGGGATGAGTGTTGGAACATTGGGTGACTGAAACCCAATCATGAACAACTTTGTAACTGTGAAAACAATAAAAGATAATTAAACTGAAAAAAAAAATTTCACCAGTGTAACCACCTTTCATCCCCAAAGCTCTTCCCTTTCAGGCCCCATCTCTAAAACTCAGTTTTGTGGATAAGCTGTCACGTGTTGTCTTTGGCCCTTTGCTGTTCCTTTGCTGTGTACCACCAATGATGAGTGTGGTGTTGGAATTATGCACATGTAAAACTAACATTAACAGAATTGTAAATCATAGTACTTCAACCAGTTTTAAAAAATGGTAAAAAAAAAAGTTAAAAATCCTACACATTTTGGGGCTGGAGCAATAGCACAGCGGGTAGGGCGTTTGCTTTGCATGCAGCCAACCCGGGTTCGATTCCCAGCATCCCATATGGTCCCCTGAGCACCTCCAGGAGTAATTCCTGAGTGCAGAGCCAGGAGTAACCCCTGTGCATCGCCAGTTATGACCCAAAAAGAAAAAAAAAATCCTACACATTTTAGTAAGGCATTATTATTTTGCAAATAGAAGTCTAAAAAGGAAATAATAATTTTCCAAGAGAATATTAGTAGCAATGATTCTAAATATTATTATGACATCTCCTTCCAAATATGTAATAAATTTTTCTTAAAGAATCATTCCAAAAAATAATTGTGCTTCTTATGTGCTTTTAATTAACTAATCAATGAATTTTTAGTTCTGGGACTACATCTGGCTGTGCTCAGGGGCTAGTCCAGATTCTAAACTAATGGGTCATTTCCAGCTTCAGTGCTTGGGGGACCATGTGGTACCAGGGATTGAATTCAGGCCTGTCTCACTGCAAATCGTGTAGCCAGCTGAGTGTCTCTCTGATCCCCATATTCTGTACTAAAAAAAAAAAATCATTACATTAAACTTAGATAAAAGTGGCATAACTATGCATTACACTTTAACAACAGTCAATATAAAATTAATGACAAACCGCATATGTAGCAGAAAATTGTGGATAAAAGGTCAGTAAATATTCTAATGCCTTTCATTACTCAAATCAATGAAAAATTGAAATTCACATCATGTTTAACATTTCCTTTTATAGATTTACTGTTACTAAAATCAAGATTAGCTTAAAAATTAACTTTATGATGTATAAAACCCTCAGAATCCAGATCATCCCACCATAATTGTCTCAGATCTGCTATACTAAGAGTAGCATATCTTATATAAAGAAAGCAAATATACAGAATTAAGATAGTTAGGAAGTCAAACTACTGAGTAAGAACATGCTACTTTTAGAATTTTGCTAATGATGATTACATTTAATTCTTCCTAGAGTTTCACAAGATACAGCATTACTCATATCCTGTCTTTAAGAGGTATTCAGTACCACTGAAGTATTCAAACATGGCACTGTTAGTAGCTTATGATCCAAGACTTCAAGATATATTAATGACGGTTTATAGATATTTTCCACTCCTCTAAGGAAAATCGAAATTTTATAATATAAATATCTGTTGTATAAAAGTCTTTTAAAATTAATGTATAAATAAAAGAGAAACTTTAATTTGTATAGCACTTTCGATACAACAAATCAAAACTTTATGCTTTACAAGATTATTTTTTGGTATTAGAAGTAAAATTATTTCCATAATTTGTATGAAATATTCAAATAGAGTAGGTTTTTCAGATCATGGGGAACTATTTTTATTAATGTTTATTATATTTGGCTTCATTTGAATGAGAATAAGATAAATAAGTTTATTGATTCCTTATTAGCAAAGTACATGCAACGCATGTGTAACAGAAAAGGAAAGAATTACGGCCTCTGATAAAGGTATTTGTCAGGAGTTAAAAAAGAGCTAATCCTGTGGATAATGTATTAAAAATTAAAGAAAATTGAAAAAATTTGCATTAGGAAGAAGTCCCCAAAACATTTAATGCCTGAGAATTGCTTGCAGGGTACTTATAGAAAACATATAATATAATCAGTAGCACATGATATGTATTTTGTGTTCTGACAATGCCCAGGGAACTCTGAACTATAACCCTGATTAATCCTCAGACAGGTCCTCGGAGAATGTGCTATGAGAGCTGATAAAGAAATTAACAACTCAAAATAGGCATAAATAATCGCACAGTAGATTAAAGTAGGAATCATCTTCCCCCCCTTGGCAGTCATTTCTGTATTCTTCTACTAACAATTTTAAACAGCTGTAGTAAAGACCAAGCATCTGTGACTATCAATGTGTTCTTTGGAATGACTGGTATGAGGTACTGATATAGACATCATGATATAAACAACAGCTTTAACCTGCCATAATGTTCTTCCCAGCCCTTCTCAGTTCTTTCTCATCATTTGAATCACAGCTCAAATGTGAGTTTTGTGTCTGGGGGGTGGAGGTGGGGAGGATACATGGGTCACACTTAGAGGTGCTTAGGGCTTACGCCTGACTCTGCTCAGTGATCTCTCCTGGCAGTGCTTGGGTACCATATGTATCAGGGATTAACTGGGATTGACCGCGTGGAAGGCAAAGACCTCAACCCCATATTATCTCCCTGGCCCCTCAAATATTACTCTGCTCTTATCCTGATCATTTTTCTTAAGGCAGATTTCCCAGTGTTCCTGATTCTTACACTGACTATTTACTCTATAACCTAGGATTTATTTATTTATTTTTCAGTCTCCTAGCTAGACTATAAATTTAAAAGCATGGAAATTTTATTTGCTTTGATAACTTAGAACCATTTTGGCAAATAGGGGAACAAATAAATACTTAACAGGTAAATGAATAAAAATATTAAAATATATTTTTTAGCTACAGTCAAAAATGATGAAATGATAAATAAATCTTTTCTAAAAAGAAATTTGTGATGTTTTCTACATCTTTGGTCTATTCAACTGTGGCCAATATCCATAATTTTTGCTGATAATTTTCCTAAGAAACATATATTCATCTGGTTTCCTTTAAAGAATATCAATAGAAATCGACTATATGAGAAAACTCACTAATGGCCATGGCATACTACTACATGGAGCAATTAATGATATTTAATTATGGACAAAACAAAGGAAGAGCATTTGCTTTCAACAGTATAGCAACAAACACACAAGATAAAGAAGTGGGCAAAATAGTTCAAACTAAGGGATCTGTATGAATAAGGAAACAGACACACATTTTTAGCTAGATTTCTCTAGGTGTAGCTTCCAACACAAGTAACAACCTGTTTACTTCCCACGTACTTAATGATGCCCTATAGAGACTGAAGATGAAAATGTAAGTTCTTTAAGTATTCATTGAACACTAAATATTCTATGATACTTCATATTGATTAATATCTCTTTCAAAATAACATTCCTGACAAAATTACTTATTTCTATGCTCTGTATTGCATACCATAAGCTTATTATTGGCCCATGACTCAAAAACTTACATAATTTTGATACTGCTTTGATATTCAAGTGGAGCCAACTGGAGCCAACTTATTGGATAGGGTACAGACAGTTTAAGGATTGTCAAAGAACATGGAGATATGGTCCCAACTATGCTTTGATAGTATATGCAGTCAGCTGAATGGCATACTGGTCTAAGATAAGCAATAAATTAGAAAAAGCAGGAAAAAAACCACCTAGTTCTTCAAATAGTCTGAGAAATTATAATTGACATTACCCTCATTTAAATTATTAGATTTTTCCCATCCAACATGGGAAAGTGCTGGTGGCATCACTTTTTTCCTACCTTGAATCAGACAGTAAGCACAGAAAAAAAATGGGGTACATTTTAAAATTTAGTCACTGTCACTGTCATCCCGTTTCTCATCGATTTGCTTGAGTGGGCACCAGTCTCCATTGTGAGACTTCTTGTTACAGTGTTTGGCATATTGAATACACCACGGGTAGCTTGCCAGGTTCTGCCGTTCGGGCGAGATACTCTCAGTAGCTTGCCGGGCTCTCCAGTAGGGGCAGAGGAATCGAACTCAGGTTGGCCGCATGCAAGGCAAGCACCCTACCCGCTGTGCTATCGACCCAGCCCTAAAATTTAGTACAAGTATTAATAAAGATGTTATTCAAAAGAATTTCAGTAAGAAATTGGGGCTGAAGCAATAGCACAGCGGGTAGGGCGTTTGCCTTGCATGCAGCCGACCCGGGTTCAATTCCCAGCATCCCATGTGGTACCCTGAGCACCACCATGGGTAATTCCTGAGTGCAGAACCAGGAGTAACCCCTGTGCATTGCCAGGTGTTACCCAAAAAGCAAAAAAAAAGAAAAAGAAAAAGAAAAAGAAATAGATAAATTTGTTGCCCTTAAGGCATGGAAATACTATGCTCTTCATTTAAGTTATGTTCAAAGGCACCTACATATTCCACATGGTGACCTTGATTCAATTCCTAGCACATCTTTTATTCCAGTCCTTCCAAGAGTGATCTCTGAACAGAGCCAGGAGTAAGCCTTGAGCACAACCAGCTGTTGTCCCCAAACCAATAAATAAATAAATAAATAAATAAATAAAAGCTTATACATATAAATATCTGCCCAGAACATTTATAAGTTTTCAGTTTCACTACCCTAAAGAAAGGTTTTGTTTTGTTTTGTTTTGTTTTGTATTTAGGGGAGTGTCCAGGCTTACTCCTGGCTCTTTTTTCAGGGGTCACTCTAGGTGATACTCAGAGGGCTATAGGTGATGCCAGAGATTGAAAGGAGGTCAGTTGTATGCAAGTCAATGCCTTAAGACCTGTACTATCTCTTGTGCCTCAAAGCAACCCTTTTTTTTTTTTTCTGAGGCATGGTGGATTAATTTCAGGGTATCACACATGGAAGGGAAGTGCTCTACTGATGAATTATAACCCAACCCCAAACAGAAAGTCTTTTTACAACAGGCAAATTACAATACAAATATACTTATTTATTTTTTGTTTTGTGAGACACATATTATTTACCCCTCCTAATCAGTTTTTCAGAATCAAAACTTTTTATATTTTCTTTATAATCATTTGAAAATTAAAATCTGATCATATATGTGGGGGAACAATTTTTCATGCCATGATTGAAGAAACTTAAATATGAAAGTGACTTAATCCATATATACTGAATCCAACAAAAATGATGCAAATCCCATAAAGACATATGATTTGTGTGTATGTGGGCGGGGGACAACACTCAGTGGTATTCAGGACTCACTCCTAGTTTTGCAGCCAGGGATTACTGGTGATGGGACTTGGAGAATTTTATGTGGTACCACAATAGAACCTGGTCAACTGCATGCACACCACGCACCCGACTCACAGTACTATCCCCCACCATCCCCCAAAAGACATTTTTTAAAAAACTGTGGAACACTTCCTAAAATTAAGAATAAACTCTGATATCAGAGTTCTAGATATGATTCAGAAAATTTTTGTTAAGATCTGTGGATTATAAAATAGAAATCCAGTTCAGTGTAATTAACTGACATACAGAAAGCTTTTTATTCTCAATCTGGCTTTAATATGCTACTGAACTTCTGGTGGTACCTCAAGATTTTCACATGGTTGCTAAGACATGCTTAAGCTGTTCTCAGTACTTGGAATGGAGAATGTGGCTCTCTAATGAGGCCAAGGCAACGCTTCAAGGCCTAGGCCATGCTGGACAAAACTTTTCAGGTATTGAGTTGACTTGTGAGATGTTAACTGGTGAAGGGAAATGGCGCGACCCAGAAAGGCAAATCACCTTGCCTCGTGCTGTTCTTGCTTATGTCCGTGACGCAGCCCTGCGTGCATGGGAGAAGAAGGTTGATGCAGAAGCAGAATTTAAGGGAAGTTTTACAAAGATTTTCCAGAGAGCCTCAGAACCTTATGCAGATTTCATAGGAAGGTTGATGAAAGCCATTGAAATGCAGGTTAAGGATAAGGCAGCTCAGGAGCTGTTGACTAAACTATTGACCTTTGAAAATGCTAATGAGGATTGCCAGGCCATTCTGTGCCCTATTAAGGAGAAGGAAAACATATTCGGGTACTTGGAAGCATGCTGGAATGTTGGTTCTGCTAAACATAAGGTGCAGGTCTATGCCTTACAGAGACAAGCACAGAAAAGATGTTTTAATTGTGGAAAACCAGGCCACTTTCGTAGAGATTGCAATGAGCCCCCAAGCCGTGCTATCCTGGGCCCTGTCCCAGGTGTAAGAAAGGAAACCACTGGGCCAGAGACTGCAGAGCCAGACTTGCACCTCCCGGGCCCTGTCCCCGGTGTAAGAGGGGAAATCATTGGGCCAGAGATTGTCGCTTTAATTTTGATGTAGTGGGTGACCCCAACTCAGGACACCTGCAAGGGGGCCAGCCTCAGGCCCCGCAAAATCAGGGGATGTTCTCAGTTGCAGCCCCTTTCCCCAGTGTGGAGTTTCAGAGCTCCAATCAGTATAATCGATGCAGCCAGGGATGGCAGGAAGCGCAGCCTATTTCCTGCCCCGATACAGTTACTACAACCCCTTTTAAGTATAGAACACTGCGGCCTTAAGCCCACTACCTCTGCATTTTCAGTGGACATAAGGAATATTAAATCAAATACAAAAAGAAGGTATTTTCTCAATTGAATGTAGTAGGGAGCCTCCTCATTTGAGGAAAAGGCTATACTTTTGTTTCAACAGATGATAACCCCACTAAAAAACTAAGGATCGCCGAGGGGCGAGTGCACTCTCGGGCTCTCCCGGCGGCTCTGTCTCACCACCCACGTTCAGTGCCCCGGAATCGCTGTGTGTGCTGTCGGTCAAGGACAGGCGACAGAAGGAAGAAGGCCAAACTGGCTGCTTGATCAGTTTATTTCATTCTCTCTCTCTGCTTCTCTCCCGGCTCTCGGTCTCTCTCTGGATCTGTATATCTGGCCCTCGTGGATCTGCCCCCATGGATCTGGCCCCCCAACCCACTCTTACAGCCTAGTTAAATCTCCACAGCATGAGGGGGTTGGGGCGCACACATAGGTGTGGTCACCATCAATAGGGTAAGGTTCCTTTCCCTTAGGGGATGCTTCTCCTAGGACTTAATTCTCTTTCAGCAGGAGGATCCACCCAAGGGCGGAGTCCCATGAATGTGTTTCTCTTCTCCTCAGCCAGCAAACATATAAGAATTCATAATATTAATCATTTTGTATGGACACAATAAGAGATGCATTAAAGCTTATAGAATTGCTCTCCTGGGGCCATCTCAATCTCAGACTACAGTGCTCAGGCCAGATCAGTCTTTCCTATCCCTGGCAGGGTCCTAATCTCATTAATTACTATTGGATCATGACAGCATTTGTCTATGATCAAGCTCTTAACTTATAATAAGAATTAGGCACTTTGGCCAGGCCCATCTCGATGCCAGGGTAGCACATAACTCACCGCTTGCCCTGGATCCTTCCCATCTCACGTCGGGGACCCTGCTTTGGGGTGCTAGGAACTGAGGGCAACTGAGGCTTAAGTGGAGAAAGCAGATGCCCGGGAGGGAATAATATTCGAGGCCAATTAATTCCCAAGTTATAAAAACATAATATTGTCTTCTTGTGTCTATACAAAACAGACATAGCTTTAAAGTAAATTATTCAAAAGGCACAAGAAGAGGAGAAAGGCAATATTAACTTATATAATATAAATTCAGTATCCTAGGAAGGTCTGACCTTGCAAATTAGCAGAGTCAGATTAAGGGAAATCCGAGGATTAACTCTTTTGGGGAAGAGAGCATGTAGAAATGGTTATAGCTAAACAAAGGGATGGGAGAGATTCGGGAACACCTTGATGGGTGTGACTGGGGTAAGCCTAAACTCCGGGGAAAACAGGGACAAGCTACTTGTGGCAAGCGGGGAGAGGACAAAGTAATGTCATCCTACACTGGTACTCTCTTCTCCAGCTACTTTCACAAAGAATTTCTTAGGAGACACTTATACACCTCTCTATTATCCTTTCCTACTTTTTCATTTAAAAATAAATCTGTTTTCCAAGGTAACTATAAAGGAAGAACTAGAGGGGGAAAAAAGAAACAGATATGCACATGTATAAGACTTTAAGTCACTGAGCTTAATTAACTGACCATTTGAAAGCATCAGTTTTGCAACCCTGCCCCCCTCGCCCTCCTTGTCTTAATCTACTTTTGTGGGGAGGGGTTGGGGTGGGAAGGCTCTAGTGCTCAGGGTTTATTCCATTTCAGAGCTATGGGTGCTGAGGCCTGAACCTAGGTCTTACAATAGAAATCTGGAGGCAATTCCAGCAACAGAATTTCCCGCCTCCCTCTTTCCCTTCCTCTTCTCTTTTTTACTTTCTCTCTTCTTACTTCCTTCCCCCTCCCTCCTTTTCTTCTTTTTTTTATTTATTTATTTATTTATTTATTTATTTATTTATTTATTTATTTATTTATTTTGCTTTTTGGGTCACACCCAGCGATGCATAGGGGTTACTCCTGGCTCATGCACTCAGGAATTTACTCCTAACAGTGCTCAGGGGACCTTATGGGATGCTGAGAATAGAACCCGGGTGGGCCACTTGGAAGGCAAATGCCCTACCTGCTAAGCTATTGTTCCAGCCCCTTCCTTCCTTTATTAAAAAAAAAAAAAATCATACAATTCCTTCCTAGGATATCCGTTCTTTCTTTCTACCCAGGGCCTCACATATACCATCCAAAGTGAGCTATACCCACCTCTCTCAGCCTGAAATTTTGCCTTTCTTTAAAGCATGCAGGGCTCTGCTGGCTCACAGGTCTTTTTTTTTTTTTTTCTCATTACTGCCTGTTTCTGAAATTCATTACAGATAGCTGAAGTTGGAAGTAGTATGAAGCTGGATAACTAGGACATTACTTGATCTTCTATTATTCTGATAAGAATTCTATGAGGCAAAGGAAAGGCATATGCCATTATCCTCTTTCTTTTGTTTGTTTTAATGGAGACACTGCAGCATGCAAAAGAAGTTAAGTAACTTGCCCAAGGCACCAAGGAAATTAGTGTCAGAGAATTCAAGTTTTTAAAACCCCTGTCTCCTTTTCTCCACATAACATTCCCTCTGTTTGAGTCTTTCTCACATATATTTTATTGAAACGCAATCTCTTTTTCTACGCTGCATTTTATGTATATTCATTTCCAGATACCTCAACCAAATCATCAAATTATAATTTCCTATTATGTTTTCTTTGAAATGTCAGTTTTTAAAATGATACCCATAAATCTTTCAAACATGAAATTAGTAGGAAGAAGAGAGAAAGGATGATTGGAAACAGAAAAAACATATGAACAATATCCATGACTCTGCTTGGGTAAAGAATTAAAAGATTAAAACAAAACAAAACAAAAAGTCAGTCGTGGGGAGGGGTAAGTTCTTTTTTGACTGGTAGTGTTCTGCCTCTTTGCCTCTTTCTGCAGTAGGGGGAGCTATGGTACTATTGGTTAGGGTAACAAGAAGGCTATTAAGGGAAAAATAATAAAATTCCTTCCTAGGATATCCATTTTCTTTGTATTTTCAAATGGTGCTTTTCTGTTTTTGAAATCTTTTCCCTCTGTGCCCCAAGAAACTTCAAGCTACACTACCTGCATCCCCTTTTCTTTTGGAATGACAGTTACCACCTTCAATGTACATCCTTATGATGCCATTTTGAGAAGGATATTAGAAAATACAGATGCACAAAGCAGCCTGCTTTCCTTTCTCTCATCACTCAAAAAACTCCCTCCACAATCCACCAAAACTAATTTTTAGCTTAAAAAAAGATCCTCCATCAATGGAAAATTTTACGGAACAACCACAAGTACAAGTCTTTAAATTTCAATAGCAGTGCAACACTGATTATTACTAATCTCTTCCCTAAAAAAATACTATTTGTAGAAGCTGAAAGAACAAAACATATTTTACTTGATGTTAAGGATTTTAAATATTAAAAGGAAGCTAAGTAATTTTGAATATGGAAATCAATCTTTTGAGGAAATATAGGAAATTAAAGAACTTCACCTTTACATAGGGATTATTGTCTAATCTTTCTCTAAGTGTTTATGTGTGAATTTGATTGGACCATACTGTGCCAAAAATTCCTGCAAACCACAGTGCAAAAACTAATATACATATAAAAGAGCTTCTCATAGGAGCAGAGTAGTGGGAGACAGGCAAATGGGATGGCAGGGCATAGTGAAGTGGACACTGGTGAAGGGATTGGTGTTGTAAAACTGCACACCTGAAACCAAATTAGGAATAACTGTAATTTCACAGTGACTGAAAATAAATTTTGTTTTAAAAAAAAGTAACATTCAGAAGGACTCCATGGGGTTTGGCTTCTGCCTTGGAGAACATGAAGATCCCAGTAAGAAATTAGACAAATACAATCCCAGGGAAAACAAAGCAAGGGTTGGTATATGCATTTTTCTTTCTAAATCGAAAGTTTTGAAATCTCAACACAAAAGTAGTCGACTGGTCTTTCATTGGTCTTCTATTTTGTTTGGCTAAAGTAACCAGTGACAATAACCCAGTTTCGACAGTCATTGAAACCAAAGTCTTGCAGTTTTGGCTGCTATTTCTTTGTGTGGACAGCTGCCTAATGGCAAATTCTTCAAGTCAAGTCAGAATGTGCAGAGGTAGAGGAGATTCTAGCAGAGCAATCAAGAAAGCTTACAACGTTTAACAGGAATTTTCTTATTACATGTTTACTGAAAAATTGAAAAGGTTAAAGACAAACATTCTGAAGTCTGGCAAACTTTGTGTTAATGCTTTTTAAAGTATTGTGACCTTTTGAATACTGAGACACTTGTGGAAAACTTACCTATTCTTTGTAAGACTCAGTTTACTTACTTTTAAAATGGGGATAGTATCAGCCATTAGGAATAAACTATGTAAAACATGGAAAGACTTTGGAACAGAAATTTTTCACATGACCAACCAAAAATTTTAACAACAAAACACACTATCTAGGTCCTTATGTTTCCACATCTCCTAACTCATTTATGTTTTGCAATAACCTTCATAAAGCAGTATGGTGAATTTCATTATTAAACTAAAATTACTTCTTTATCTGTGAGAGGACATCCCTACTCCCAGTTACTCCCCAGGGTCCACTATATACTAGCCTTTGTTTAATCAAATTGAGAGAATTTTTAAAAACTGCATATCCACTGACAATTATTAAATGAAAAAAGGAGAAGTAAACATGAGGAATCTAAAATATTATGCTTGGAGGAACTTCAATAAGAAGATACCCATACTTGGAAGGTACAGTTTTTGTATGTGTCAGTGGAACCTTGGCATTCTCTTGATTTTTTTCCACTAGGCTATTCCTACGAAACACACTGGTTCTCCAGCTAAATCAGAAAAGAACTTAATAGTTCTTTCGACTCTGTCATCCAGTCTAGAAAGATTACATCTAAACTTTCTTTCTTTGTCACTTTTGTCATGTGCTATTAATTGTTGCATAAGCCTCCATCCACATGTTTCCTGTGATGGCCAGGTGTGGGTGTGGATGTATAGAGATAAAGAAGGAATATTTCAGTTTTAATACACCAATAGAATTTTTTAACATTTTCACTTGACTTGAGTCAAAAGAAACTAGGCTCTGGCAATGGTAAGTGCATTAATCCTTTTATTATTTATTTTCCCCAGAGAGGAAACAAAAGATTTATTGAAAATATCTGTAAATAAATCTTTATCAAGGTGGATTGGCAGGGATTATGATACTAGATTTGGAGCACTGACAAAAGTTCTTCAACCATGAGTTAGCAGAACTTGGAAATATTTCAAGCTGTCATTTCATGAGACAGCAGGGACTCAAGAAAAACCCAGAATGTTTTGAGGTACTGAGAAATTTAAACTGAAAGGAAGAGACAGAAGAGTGGTTGGTAAGTTAAAGAGCATGCAGGATATGCAAAACAATATTAAGAGTTTGTTCTAGGGGGCAGAACAAAATACTGTGACCTTCCAAAAGGAAGGCCCATCAGTAGACCTCTAGGGAAGAGGCATCAACTCAGTTGGGGGTTAGCTAAATAATGTATAGAAAATAACCATTGTTCTGAAATAAAACCGAAGGCACTGACTAGAAATACATTCATAAACACATTCACATCACCCACTGAGGAAGTTAAATAGAATGTGAAGAATGTGACAGGCAAAAATAGAGAAAACTGGATTTAGAGGGCGAAAAGTAAGAATTCACTTATTAATTTTAAGAGGCTTAAAAATTTACATCTACTAAAACTAGATTCAAATATTTCTTTGAATATCAGGGACTTAGGAGAAAAAGCAAATAAAAAGTCTTTAGTACAATGAAGGGGAACCAAAACATGGAGAAAAGAAACTTAGACCAATATTGAATAACAAAATTGTATATGAGAGTTTAGGGACTTTAAATTCAACATGTCACATTTGAGGACTGTGATACGACTAAAAACACAGAACCTAGTGTCACTGCCTCTAGATAACAATAGGGATGGATAAGAAGACCCATCATAGGAGAAAAGGGGTAGTAAAGCTGACACTTCAGTGTTTGACCTTTGCTGGACAAAATCTTCTAATGTCTCAGGGGCAAAGAACTGGCCAGACAACACTTCAGGAGAGCAGCAGCTTCAGGGAAGAAAGGAAGCACCTGGTATCATTATCTGAGTTTCAAGGATCCAGGAGCTCCTCAGCTCCTCTGCCAATTAGTGTAGCTTGAGGGAAGGACAAAAAGGTGACTTGTTAAAAAAAATATATCCTAAAACTTAGAATGTTCTAAACAGAAAAAGTGAATTACTAAATAGACTACTGATATTTTTGAAGGCTCATGGTATATTAACAGGCCATGTGATTGGCCACTGTCTTAATCATTTGTCTAGGAGGTAGAATAATGAAGTTATAAGTTCATCGATTGTCACGTTCTGAGAGAATGAAGTTGGGGTCCAAGTTCTGTCAACCAACTGAGAATCCTTGGGCATACACAATAGCACTGTATCACTGTCATTGCCTTGTTCACTTGTTCATCGGTGTTCATCAATTTGCTCGAGCAGGCACCAGTAACGTCTCCATTGTGAAACTTGTTGTTACTGTTTTTGGCATATAGAATACGCTACAGGGAGCTTGCCAGGCTCTGCTGTGTGGACGGGATACTCTCAGTACCTTGTTGGGCGCTCCAAGAGGGACGGAGGAATAAAAACCCGGGTTGGCTGTGTGCTAAATAATTTAATTTCTTTCCTAATGATTATCTGATTCTACCCCAGGGATCACATGATCACATTTCCAATTCTAAGCAAACGTCATTTGGGGTGACAGGGGTTAAAACTGAGTCAGTGGGATGGAAGGCTGCTATACTATCTCTCTGGCTTCAAATTAACATTTCTTAATAATGTACCTCACAGCAAGCATAATTTAAACAGCTTCAGCAAGAAAGGCAAACGTAGAATCACTCAATCATTCAACAAATTTATTGAAAAATTATTATATACTTGACTTTTTTTAACTTTTTAAAATTTTCTTTTAGGCATCACGGTTTACAAGGTTTCATGCATAACGCATTCCAGTATCACCTCCAACACTGCCTACTTCCCTCCACCATCCCAGTGTCTCCCTCACATTCTCCCCTACTTTATGTCTCCCCTCCCTGTGGTAAGCTTACTGCTAAAAATTAGTTCTCAGTTTCTGTTGCCTTTGGGCATGTCATGTCCCTACTGTGTTTCTTTAAAACCCAACAATGAGAGAGATCATTTTATGTCTCCCCTGGCTAACTTCAGTGTGATATACTCCATATCCATTCACAGAGCAGCACATAGCATTTTATCTTTTTTTAAACAACCAAGTAAGTAGTATTCTATTGTGTATATGTACCAAAGTTTCTTCATATTCATTTTTGCACACTTGGGTTTTTTACCACATTTTGGCTTCTGTGAATAGTGCTGCAATGCACATAGGAGCTTTACTGGGTTATAAATGAGTTTTACTAAGATTTTTTGGCTCTTAGGCAGATGCTACAAAGAAGAATTGCTGGGTCATATGGGAGCTCAAAAAAATTCTACGTTTTTGACAAGTGTATATGTTGTTTTGCGAAATGGTTTGTTCAGTCAACATTCCTACCAGTAGCAATGAGGGTCCCCTTTTCCCCACATTCATGCCAATGGCGGCTGGTTTTGTTCTTTGTGCTTTGTTCAATCTCACCAGTATGAGGCTATATCTCACTGCAGTTTTGAGGTACATGTTTTTCTTATGATAAGTGATATATGGATGCTTTTTGGCTATGTTTTGAGAAAGTTTCTATTAATTCTCCCAACTCTGCACTCCACTCTCCTTTTTATAATGAATTTGGTTGATTTATAAAGGTGTTTTTTTTTTCCTTTTTGGGTCATGCTCCTTGCTTTGCACTCAGGAATTATTCCTCATGGAGTTCAGGGGACCATACGGGTTGCTGGGGATCGAACCCAGGTTGGCTGCATGCAAGGCAAATGCCCTACCTGCTATACTATGATTCTGGCTCCTGATTTATAAAGTTCTAATCAGTGCCTTATAATTAATGAATATTAACCCTTTATCAGATGAATGGTGGGCAGATATTTTCTCTCCCAGTTTGTGAGTTGTCTTTTTATTCTGGTTCTTCTTTATTATGCAGTGCACACAGCTTCTTAGTTTGATGTAGTCCTATTTGCTTCTTTGCTTTCGTTAGTTTACCAAGGCTTTGAATCACTGAAGATACCTCTAGATACAATGCCATTGAGTGTTCTACCTATGTTTTCCTTGATATAACTTATGAATTCAGGTCTGGTATCAAGATCTTTACTATTTTGACTTGGCTTCTGTGTGGTTTTAGAAAGGGTCTGCATTCATTTTTTTTTTTTTTTTTTTTTTTGCATTTCACAAACCAGATATCCCAATATAATGTTGAAGAGGCTTTTCTTGCACCACTTCATTCTATTTGCTCCTTTATTGAAGATTAGCTGTTCATATACCTGTATATCTGTCTCTGGATTCTCAATTTTATTTCATTGGTTTAAGAATCTGTCCATATCTCACTACCATATTGTTTTGATTACTACAACTTTATAGTACAATTTGAAGTTGGGACAAGAAAACCTCCCATTTTCTTTTTTCATAGGATTTCTTTGGCTATTTGGTGGTGGTGGTGGTAGTGAGTTATTACTATATATGTATTTAAAAAGTTTTTGTGCTACATGTTTTTAAAATGTTGTGGGCATTTTTCAAGGAATTGCATAATATGTACAAAGCTTTGGACAAGACTGTCAATTTGACAATGTCTTTAAAAAGATTTTTTTAATTGATTCTCTTTGAGATACACAGCTGTGCATGATTGGGTTTTTAATCATACAATGTCCCATCACCCATCCCGCCACCATTGTACATTTCCCACCACCAATGTCCCCAGTATCCCTACCACCAGCACTTCCCCACCACTTCCCCACCGCTCCAGCCTGCCTCTATGGCAGGCTCTCCTCTATGGCATCCTTTCCTCTCCTTCTCTCCCCTCTCCTCTCCTTCTTCTCTTCTCCCCTTCACTTCCCTCTCCTCCCCTCCCCTCTCCTCCTGTCTCTCTGTCTCTGTCTTTCTCTCTCTCCCTCCCCCCACCCCCGCTTTGGGCATTATTAAGGTTTGCAATACAGGTAGTGAGAGGTTATTATGTTTGGTCTTTTACCTACTTTCAGCACACAGTTCTTATCCAGAGTGATCTTTTCCAACTATCATTTTCATAGTAGTTCCTTTTCTATCCCAACTTCCTTCTCTCCCAGCACCCGAGATAGGCTTCCAATCATGGATCAACCTCTTGGCCCTTGTTTTCACTATCCTTGAGTATTAATCTCATACTACTTTTTTTAATTTTTATTTTCTTTTATTTTTTTAGACTCTATTTAAAAATTTTTTATTTCTTTTTTCTTTCTTTCTCTTTTTTAATCCACCACCAATTGTCCCAGCATCCCTCCCACAATTCCCACCCCGTTCCTCCCCACCCCACCCTGCCTCTGTGACAGGGCATTCCCTTTGCTCTCTCTCTCCTTTTGGGTGTTGTGGTTTGCTACAGAGGTATTAAGCAGACATCATGTTCGGTCTGTAGTCTACTTTCAGCCTGCCTCTCCCATCCCGAGTGAGACCTCCTAACACCCTTTACTTGGTGGTCCCTTCTCCATCTGAGCTGCCTTTTCCCCCAGAATGTGACGCCGGCTTCTAAGCTGTGAAGTAATCCTCCTGGTACTTATCTCTGCTGTTCTTGGGTGTTAGTCTCCCATTCTGTTACTTCATATTCCACAAATGAGTGCAATCTTTCTATGTCTGGCCTTCTCTTTCTGACTCATTTCACTTCACATGATCCTTCCCATGTTAATTCACCTATATGCAAATAACAAGACTTCATCTTTTCTAATAGCTGCATAGTATTCCATTGTGTAGATGTACCAAAGTTTTTTAACTACTCATCTGTTCTTAGGCACTCGTTTTTTTCCAGATTCTATCTATTGTAAACAGTGCTGCAATGGACATATAAGTGCAGATGTCATTTCGACTATACTTTTTTGCATCTCTGGGAGATATTCCCAGAAGTGGGATTGCTGGGTCAAATGGGAGCTCAATTTCTAATTTTTTGAGAGTGTCTATACTATTTTCCAAAAGGGCTGAGCCATTCAGCACTCCCACTAGCAGTCTGTGCGTGGTTGACTTCTATCTTCAGTGCATCGTGGTCTGAAAAAGTAGTTGATGCAATTTCTATCTTCCTGATTTTATTGAGGTATGTTTTGTGACCCAGCACATGGTCAATTCAGGAAAATGTTCTGTGTACTGGGAAAAAATGTGTATCCTTTCTTTTTGGGATGCAAAGCCTTGTATAGATCTATTAGTCCTCTTTCTTCTATCTTTTCCTTCAAAGCCAGTGTTTCCTTGCTGAGTTTTAATTTTGATCTATCTAGAGTGACATTAATTCCCTTACTTACTGGCATTCCCAATCCTCTCAGCTGATACCAGCCCCTAAGATAGCAGAGTAATCCATAACCTAGAGAAAAATTGTCCATTCTGTTTGGAATCTATTTTTCCTCAATACCTATCAAAGGACTGGAGCAATAGCACAGCAGGTAGGGCCTTGCACATGCCAACCTGGGTTCAATTCCTCCGTCCCTCTCAGAGAGCCTGGCAAGCTACCGAGAGTATCCCACCCGAGTGACAGTGCCTGGCAAGCTACCTGTGGCGTATTTGATATGCCAAAAACAGTAACAACAAATCTCACAATGGAGACGTTACTGGTGCCCTCTTGAGCAAATCGATGAACAACGGGACAACAGTACTACAGTGCTACAGATCTTTCTAGAGATGATAGGGAAGTGTTGAAGTCTCCAACTACTATTGTGTTGCTAGCAATGTCCTTGTTAAAGTCTGTTAGCAGTTGTTTTAAGTATTTAGCTAGTCCTTCATTAGGTACATACCCATTTAGGAGTGTGATTTCTCCTGTTGCACATATCCCTTGATTAGTAAAAAAATGGCCTTCGATGTCTCTCTAATCTTTTTCAACCTGAAATCTATGTTGTAGGATACTAATATGGCCACCCTGGCTTTTTTGAGGGAGTTGTTTGCTTACAGGATTGTTTTCCATCTTTTAACATTGAGTCTGTGTTTGCTCTGACTGTTCAAATGTGTTTCTTGTAGGCAGCAGAATACTGGGTTTAGTTTCCAAATCCATTTTGCTACTGTGTGTCTCTTAATTGGTACATTTAGACAATTGACATTGAGGGAGATTATTGTCATGGGTTTTGTGCCATCTTTCTGTAGAGGTTTGTTGTGCTTATAGGGTTTTTCTTGTCTTACAATAGCCCCTTTAGTCCTTCTTTGAAGTTTGGTTTTGAGTCTGTGAAGTTCCTGAGCTGTTGTTTATCCATGAAACAGTGTATTGTTCCTTCGAGTTTGAGTGGACTTTAGCCAGATAAAGTATTCTTGGTGAGGCATTCATTTCATTGAGTTTTTCCACTATATCCCATTGTCTTCGGGCTTGAAGGGTTTCCTCTGATAGGTCTCCTGTAAATCTAAGGGATGTTCCTTTGTATGTGATTTCCTTCTTTGCTGGTTCCAGTATTGTGTCTATCGTGGCATCCATCATTCTGACTATGATATGTCTTGGAGTCTTTTTACTAGGGTCTCTTTTACTTGGCATTCTTTGGGCTCCTTGGATTTGGATACCTGCCTTCTCCAGCTCTGGGAACTTTCCAGCAATGATATTTTTAACTGTGGCTTTTTCATTGGGGACGTCTCCCTGTCCTTCTGGTACTTCAATGACTCTAATGTTGCTCCCCTTGAAATCATCCCCTAAGTCTCTGATTCGCCTAAGAGCTATTTTGAGGTCTTTTCCCATTGCTTATTGTTGTCTGTAAGCTTCTTGCAGCTCATCTTCAAGCTCACTGATTCTGTCTTTGGCTGTAGCCATTATACTATTGAGGGCACTCACTGAGTTTTTAATTTCATTTACAGCATCCTTTATTCATGAAACTACATTTTGTAACTTTTTTATTTCTGCTCTCATTTCTTCCTGTATTTTCTTGGCTGTCCGTTCCATTCTTTCTTTTATGTCTTTTATTTTACTGGATGTCTGTTGAACCATTTCTTTGAGTTCATTGAACATTTTCAATATTTCATCTCTGAATTCTTTATCGGAGAGATGTATTTGTGGGTAATGCTTGTTGAGGTGCCTGGACCCTTTCCATCATCTTCTCCTTGTGGTGGGGATATCTGTTGTTTCTTCATGTTTTTGTAGTAGTATGGTGGTGGAACCTTCTAGTTCACTATCATATTCCTCTCTTCCTCTCAGGTGCTCCTCAGCAGCTTAGTGATGTTTCTAGTAAAGCTTCAGAGGGTTTGTTCTTTTATATTGGACTCATAAAGCTTCTAATGATGCCAGTATTATGGTGCAATTAGAATACACTACTGGACTACTGTCCTAATGTGTTTGAGATGGCTAGGATAATCTCCACAGAATTAGGTGATAGAAATGAAGATGTGAGTTCAGAGTGCCAGGAAAGGGGAAAATAACTGTGGCCACATGAGTGGCCACCAGCCCCAGAAGAGGCCATGCTCACTTCTGCAGAGGCCATGCCCCCTATCTTGATGTGGGTGGGGTGCCAGGTGTGGGAGCACAGACGTGAGAAAGGGAGAAAACCGGGAGCAGTGCTGGACGGTGGCAAAAAGGCGTATGCGATGGCGCTCGGGGAGGTTGGGCGGCTCAGGATCCGAGGAGATGCCTGGGTCATGGGCGAGGGGGAAATGGCATCCTGGGACCTATTACAGACCTGGGAAGGGGAGAAAACAAGGAGCAGCGCTGGAGGGTGGTGTAGGGGCAGATGGGAAGGCTTCATACTATTTTTTTAATATCCCACAAATGAGTGCAATCATTCTATATCTGTCCCTCTCCTGTTGACTCATTTCACTCAGCATGATACTCCCCATGTCCGTACATTTATAAACAAATTTTATTTGTTTATAAATTTCATTTATAAATAATTTTTTCCTGCATAGATTCCACTCTGTAGAAGTACAATACTTTCTTTAACCAGTCGTCTGTTCTCAGTCACTCAGGTCATTTCCAGATTCTAGCTAGTGTGAATAGTGCTGCAAAGAACATACCAGTGTAGATCTCATTTCTGCTGTGTATTTTTGCAACCCCGAAGTATATTCCCAGAAGTGGTATTGCTGTGTGGTACTGTCTGTCAAACTGCCAAGTTCACTTTCTATTTTTTTGAGGAATACCCATTATTGTTTTACAAAAAGTTTGGACCAATTCACATTCCCTCCTACATTGAAGGAGAGTCCCTTTCTCCCCACATCAGTACCAGCATTGGTTGTTCTTGTTCTTTTTTATGTGTGCAAGGCTCTGTGGTATATGATGACATCTCATTGTTGTTCTGTTTGAATCTACCTGATAATTAATGATGAAGAGCATTTTTCATGTGCCTTCTGGCCATTTGTATTTCTTCTTTGAGGAAGTTTCTCTTCATTTCTTCTCCTCAGTTTCTGACAATGTTAATGACTATTCCAATCCATAATAAAGATTTTTAAAATTCTACTTCCTCATGCTCTCTTTTATTTCTTTTAGTAGTGACTTATAGGGGTGTGTGTGTGTGTGTGTGTGTGTGTGTGTGTAAAGTTATTGTATCACCGTCACTGCAGAGCAAAAATTCACTCCATGAATGTCTTTTTTTTTCGATGTAGGCATACTGCTATTTATTCAGCTATTGATTAAGCTGATTTAATTGGTCTCCATGAACGTCTTAAAGTTCCATCTAGTCCACCCAAATCCTTCTGGTCCCACTTGGTAACTACTGTTTGATTATTAAGATGCCAAGTATTGTTTTCATGGGACACCATCTGTTCCTTGCCTTATTTCTTTTCTTTTCTTTTTTTAACATGTAAAAACTGTGTATTACCTACATATTACATGAGAAACTGTATATTATCCAGTCCACTAACTTACTGACCATTGCCTACAGAATCTGTGTACTTATATTTTACATTTAAAAGGTTCTTGATATTTACACAACAAATGCCTCCCACAGGAAAGGTAGGTCAGTATTCAATCCACTCCACTTTTAGATTCATTATGGATCTTTAGGTCAAAGTACTCAAGGGCCATTCCTCTCAATCCCCCAAATCTGCAACCAAAATTTTCAGAAATGAGTATGATGAAACTGACAAAAAGCTAGAGAATATATAATAAACCATATTTCCTAACTATTTTGAAGAGGATCTTCTAGAAGGATCCAGCAGCAACAGTCATTAAGAGCAGTGTTCCTCCTCTCACCCCTTTTTAAAAAAAATAGTGCAGGAATCTCCTTATTTTTAAACAAACACCCCTCATGCCATGAATTCATAAGGAATGGGTTCCAGTAGCATAGTCTCCTTTCCACTAGTTCTTACAAAGTATGCTTCTCTGGGTGGAGCAGACTGATGCTTCAGTTGAACCCAAGTCCCTTTCTCTTTGGCTGCCTTCTTTTTTTTTCTTTAATTGTTTTTTAATTTTATAAGGTAATTCACAATATTTGATTACATTTAATTTTCAAACATCCATCCCACCACCATTACACCTTCCCACCACCATATCTGGGATGTTTCCATCCAAGCCCCAAGCCCTGTCCCAAAGCATAACCAAAATAATATATTTTGTACTGTCTGTTATGAAAAACCACTGAAAATGCTACAAAAAAGTATCCAAAGAAGAAGCAGTGTGAAGATTGTTCTATTTTGGCAGAGACCATTAAAACATTCTTTAGGATATCACTAACATGTTGTTAAAGGTTGAGTGATGTGAGCTTTCGTATATACATATATATATCTGAAAATATGTATATATGCATATATATATATATTTCCCTCTATGATTGGTTGCCTACTATTTCAACCCCTTCAAATGTGGTGTGGTACTCTTGGAGAATGGGTAGGGAGTGTCTTAATGTGCAGTCTAGGAATACGTTCACTCCTGCGTGAGGGTCGGCCCAAGCATGTGGGTAGTGGCCTTGAGCATGGTGGCTGTTAGGTTCTGGAGTTTTCGACTGCTGGGGCTGGGTCCCTTGGGGCTGGGAGGGCTCTCACCTGCTCCACTCTGGGGCGTCCTGAGTGAAACAGTCTGGAGTGGGGTCCGGTGGCATTAGCTGTCTTCTTTTTTTGTGTGTTTCTTAGGTCACACCTGTCGATGCATAGGGGTTACTCCTGGCTCTGCACTCAGTAATTACCCTTGGCAGTGCTCAGGGGACCATATGGGATGCTAGGAATCGAACCGGGTTGGCTGCATGCAAGGCAAATGCCCTACCCTGTGTGCTATTGCTCCAGCCTCTGCCTGCCTTCTTTTTCTATTTTCCTTCACCCATTTCAAGAGGCTGTCTCTACTATTAGAGTGCTTAATATGCTCAGTACAGACAGTAATTGTCTTGGCAAGAATCCTGCCCTTGACTTGTTTGGTAAGGACAATGCCAGCGGCATGCTAAGTAACATTGTTTTGCCATGGCAACATTTGTGGGGCATTCCTTTTTGGACAGTACCCATTCCCTTGATGTCTATGATATCATCTTCCTTTTAGGTCTGCGTGCATGTGGCCAAAGGAACAACTCTATGCTTTCTAAAAGGTCTAAAGAACATATAGCCAGTGCCCCTCCTCTTTCCCTTTGTGTTGGTCATGTCTGTAATTTACTGGAAGATGGTGGTTCCAGACAGAAGGGCTGACAGCAATGTTCTGACCCCCGTACTCAGGGTCTTGGTCCTGGGTCAGTTTTCTGTCTTGGACTTAGTAGGAGCCATGTCCTTCGGTATCTTCATCAGTGAATTTAAGTGGAAATGTGTTAATATTATCTTTCCTTTCAGCTCCAACACTTTCTCTTCAAGAGGGATGATTGTGATTCTCCATCTTGGATGCAGGCACTATGGCTTTTGTTGACAAGAGATAGCACACCATTTTGTTGCTGGAAAGGCAGAAGTGGCCTTTTCAGGAAGCCAGCACAGCATGGGTTGAATATAGATGAAAACCAATGGTAATGCCAGAGGAACAACAAAATAAAATGTTATAAGTGCTGCCTTTGAGCAAGCCATCAATGCCCACTAGAAAAGGCACTTCCAAAACCACATTGTTTGTGACTCTGGAGATCACAGCCCCCAGGGTGGGAGTCAGGTTCCAGGGGAGAGGCACCAAGTTGGTGAGTACCTAGTGGCACCGAGCACTGGAACACCACACACCGTTTGGGCTACAGCCACTATAGCAGCCGCAGGCATGATGGCGGCTCCTTGGGCCTCAGCCCCACGGGGCCAAGGAGTGACAACACTTTAACCACCTGGGTGTCCCATTCCATGGAAGTCGTGAAAGGGGATTCATCAACTGCCTTCTGAGTGCCTCTACCCACGCTACCCCCACATTGGCAGCCGGGCCTGGCAAGAGTGCACTTTATTTCTTTATATATCACATACAAGTGGGTATTTTTCCTTTAAATCTGACTTATTTAATGTGATGCCCTCTAGTTTCACCCAAGTTATAGCAAAAAGTAATACTACTCTCATAGCTGAGTAGTAACCCGTTGTGAACACATATCACGGTTTATATATTCATCCATTGTTGGGATTATTTCCAGATCTTGGTTATTATAAACGGTGCTTCAGTGGATTTAGGTGTGCATACATCTTTTTGAATTAGCAATTAATGGTTTTGGGTTAGATGTCACGGAGCAAAACTGCTGAATCATATGTTAGTTTTAGTCTTAATCTTTTGAGAACTTTCCATACTGTTTTCTAAAGGCTGACTCAGTCAATAGTCCCACCACGTGATGCAAGCACCTTATTTTCTCTACTGTCTCTCCAGTCCTATACAACATATTTTTCAATACAGAAACTTTTTCCTTTAATGCTATTCCATTTGTTTATTTTTGCTTTTGTTTTCTTTGACTACAGTGTCCTATCATTGCCACAAAATTTATCATGGTAAGTTCTGCCCAAGTTTTTTATAATGTGTTTTATGGATTCAGGACTAAAATTACAATCTTTTTATTCATTTTGGACTTTGTGTGTGGTGTAAGATGGGAAATCCAATTTTATCTCATCTCTTTCTTCATATGGCTTACTAGCTTTTACATTGCTGCTTGTTAATGAACACAAATTATTTTCCCATTTTTGTGAGTCTTAGTCTATATCCTCTCATAGTACATTTTCAACATAAATAACTTTTGTTAAACCGATTCTTTGACACTTCATAGTTTTGTACATTATTATAAATGAAATTTTTTCTTTGTCTTCTATTGTGTTGCTTACATACTGAAAAGCAACTAATTCTTGTGGTTTTTTTAGTACACTGTTTTACTTTTACTGGGTTTTCTTGTGGTATTTTTTGGGTTTTCTATGTATATTGACATGATATGAAAATAGTGGTATTTTAACATCTTTTAAGTATTTGAATCCCTTTTTTTGTGTTCTTGCTTAACTGTTGTTGCTAAGATTCCAACACTATGTTGAACAAAAGTAGTAAAAAGTGATATCCTTGCATTGGGCTTGACCTTAGGTCAGTTTTGGGGTATTATTTGTGGACTGTTAAGTATGGCCCTTACTCTATTGAGATAGGTTCCTTCTATTCCCATTGTATGGAGGGTTTTACTGCACAGAGACATTAAATCTGGTCAAAAATCTTTTTTGCATCAGTTGAAGTGTATTTGCTTTGATATTTCCTTCTGTTGGTGTGATGCATTACATTAATTGATATGGGTACACTGAATCATGCTATAGTCCGGAAAGAAACCACTTGATCATGATGTGATCCTTTTGATGTATTGGTTAATTTAGACCACTAAGATTCATTGATGATCATTCCATCTAACTTACTTGTGGAAAATTATCTATATATTTTTTCAAAGACTGTCTCAGCCTTCTTTGGTATCATGGTACTATTGTAATCTGTTCTCAAGAAAACTGTTTGGGAGAATTTCTGTTTCTTCCACTTTCATAAAGAGCTTAAGAAAAAAGGAAATATATTGTTCCTCTCTGAAGTTTTGTGAGAATTCACTAATAAACTCATCTGAAGCTGGGTTTTTGCAAAGATTTTTTATTAATTGCAAATAATTAATTTTTTATTTCTTTACAAATAACCTTTATATTTCCTCCTGATTGAGTTTTGGGAGACTGCATGGCTCTAAGTATTTGTTTATAATAATCATATATCAGAGTAATCTCTTTTGAACTTTTCTATCTTTATATCTGTTTTGCTAAGGATTTGGATTTATTATAAAACTCAAATGTGTCCCCATAACCATGCTACTGGACTCCACGCCAGGCTGTTTCACAGAGGGCACCCCGGAGGGGGATAGGTGAGAGCCCTCCCCGCCCCAAGGGACTGAGCTCTGGTGGACAAAAAACTCCAGAACCCAACCGACGCCAGGCTCAAGGCTGCTTCCCACATGAGTGAAGTCCTATGGAACCCAGGTAATGCAGAACTTTGTGACTTTGGACTCTGGGCTCAACGGGACCAGGAGCAGAGATCCTCTGCCCACTTCCCCCAGTCTCTGGTGACCCAGGGGTCACGCCCATAAACCACCTCCTGCATGTGCCAGATAATCTCATCATTGGCCACCACCACATCCCATGGCTGTGTCTCTTGTGTAAGATAACATAGCCTCAGGTAGTTTAGGTTTATTTGGGTTACTCCCATCACAGTGCTCCCTTTCCTTTGTGTTTATTTGTAACTTCTTTTTTTGTGTGTTCTGTTGACTGTAAGTATTGTTTTTCTCTTTTTCTTGAGTCCTTTGCATAGTTTATTCAGAGCAATGTTCCTTAGTATGGGCACAGGAGGACAGTATCAAATGCTATGCTTTTGTAACCTGGGAGTCATTTGACTCTACATGATATTTTCCTCCCGGGCATCTGTTCTCTCATTTAAGCCTCAGCTGCCCTTATTCTCTAGCACCCTCAAAGGCAGGGTCCCGACAAGGGATGGGATAAATCCAGGGCAAGTGGTGAGTTATGTGCTACCCAGGCATTGAGATAGGCCTGGCCACAGTGCCTAATGCTTAATTATAAGTTAAGAGCTTTGTCATGGACAAATGCTGTCAAGATCCAAAAAGTAATAACTAGATTCGGACCCTGCTAGGGTTAGGAATGATTAATCTGGCCTGTGCACTGTAGTCTGAGTCTGTGGCAAGACATTGCCTGGAGAGCTGCCCTACAAGCCTCAATGTACTTCTTACTGTGTCCATACAAAACTCACTAGTATTAAGATGTTGATGGAGTTTTTGGACCGAGGAAAAGAGAAAAACACCTTAAGAGGTATTCTGCCTGCAGGCAGTGAGGAAGGGCTTTGGAATATAGGAATACCTCTAGGTAGTGTTTCCTTTGAACCTGGTGGGCCCTCAGGAAGGGCTTTCTTTTCTTTTTTTTTTTCTTTTTGGGTCACACCCAGCGATGCACAGGGGTCACTCCTGGCTCTGCACTCAGGAATTACCCCTGGCAGTGCTCAGGGAACCATATGGGATGCTGGGAATGGAAACCAGGTTGGCCTTGTGCAAGGCAAACTCCCTACCCGCTGTGCTATGCTCCAGCCCCAGAAGGGCTTTTTTATGTTGATTTTGCTACCAGATTGTGTGTAGTCCAGAGGGCTAGGTGGAGAGAGACAAGTAGGAGTGGAGATAGACAGTGAAGAAAGAAGAGAAGAATCGGGAGAGCTAAGGAGAAATTAGGAGCTATGGAGGAAGAGTGCTGGGGGAGAGAGAGGAGAGAGGAGAAATGTGGAGCTCAGAGAGACTGGAACAGGCGCGTGGAGAGAATGGAATAAACGGCAACTGATCAATCAACCGGCTTGGCCCTCGTTTCCTCTTTCGTCTGCCCTATGGCCTGGGTGGCCCTGGCTGGGCGAGCGGCCCGGGACTGACCCCCCAAAAACCCAGGAGCTTCCAGGGCTCTCCCCCAGCTACCCCCTGGCAGATGCTTTTTACACTCCTGGAAGGGAGCATAACATGAGGCGCCCATAAACATGCCACTGAACTCTGCGCCAAGCTGTTTCACATGGGGTGCCCCAGAGGGGGATAGGTGAGAGCCCTCCCCACCCCAAGGAACCCATCTCTGGCAGCCAAAAAACTCCACAACCCAACTGCTGCCACGCTCAAGGCTGCTTCCTACACACTCAGGCCGAGCCTCACATATGAGTAAACATATTCCTGGACCTCTTGGCCGCTCATCATAAGACACTCCCTACCCATTCTCCATAATTACCACACCACATTTGATGAAATTCAGATAGTAGGCAACAAATCATAGAGGGAAATGTATATATATATATATATATATGCATATGTATATATGCATATATACATATTTTCAGATATATATACCATAACTAATATCACCCAAACTTTAACAACGTTAGTGATATCCTATAGAATGTCTTAATGGCTCCTGCAAAAATAGAACAATCTTCACTCTGTTTCCTATATCAACACTTTTTTGTAAGCATGTTCAGCAGTTCTTCATAACAGACAATATGAAATATATTATTTTGGTTGTGTTTTGGGACAGGGATTGGGGCTTGGGATGGAAACATCCCAAATTTGGTGGTGGGAAAGTGTAATGGTGGTGGGATGGGTTTTTGAATATTAAATGTAATCAAATATTGTGAATTAACTTATAAATTTTTTTAAAAAATAAAATGTGTTATAATAGAATGTGAGTTTTGTTCCTGATACACAGTAATTCTATGGCCTTTTCATTGGATTTCATAATTTTCATAATTAATTATTATGAAGTCCAAATTCAGTCTCATGCACCACCAACCTAAAAAAATAAGAAAGAATCACTCAGTAATTCAATCATTAACACTTGGAGAAATCACTGACATAAAAAAACTTATTACCATTTTTCTATAACATGAAGATTTTTGGTGTTTTTGCAGTTTGTCTTTCTTTTTATTTTCCAAATTTTATTTCTTTTAACTTCTCTTGCAGTTTGATGTCAGACTTTTGTATAGAGTACCTTCCATTTACCTCATCTTGTTGATTTTTTCTGAAGCATTTTTGTAATGAGGTTGTCTGTGTGTGTGTGTGTCTGTGTGTGTGTATCTGTCTCTCTCTCTCTCTCCCTCTCTTTTCAACTTCCATATCCTTGAGGTTGCTAATTCAATTTTCAATTTTTTTCTGCTCCTGAGTCCTGCTACTGTGTTTCTTTGTTTTTAAGTTCAGTTACTATACTCCTTAGTTCATTCGCATATAAATTCTAAAAACATCTATTTGGACATATACACATTGAAAATTATCATTGCTCTGACATTGATCTGATTTGGTGTTGGAACAACAGTACAGCGAGCAGGGAACTTGCCTTTTACATGGCAAATTCCTGGGACTGCATGTGGTCCCCCAAGCCTCATTAGGAGTGATCGCTGAGTGTAGAGCCAGGAGTAATCCCCCCACCAAAACAAAAATAAAAGTTAGAAAAAAACTATTAAATTTACATTCTATTATTACTACTCTCAACTACAAATACGAAATGATCATTGTAACCTCCAGGTATTGTGATGGGTGTCAAATGTTCTTGATTTGCCAACTGAGAAAGGTTCCATTTTTCTTTTCATTTCCATTTTACCCAACAGGTAAGTTTATCCGAAAAGGATACCATTGTGAAAGTTAAAAAAAAAATGTAAGTAACATTTAAAATAATCAAACAAACCTCACATTAAAGAGTCATTTTCTCCTTTTACATAAGGAAAACTTGAATTGCCAGAAGATTAAATTGTTTGCTCAAGGTTTTAGTTAATGATAAAGTAGCAAGACATCTAGGATTTCTGAGTTTAAATCCTCTGTTCATTACTGTGGTTACATGATTAATCAAAAGACTCATTTGTAAGTATTTTCCAAGTTACCAAAAGTTAGGAAGGGCAAGAAGGAAATAATAACCTGCTTGGGATGGGAGATGCATGCTGAAAGTAGACTACAGATCAAATACGATGGTCACTCAATACATCTATTGCAAACCACAACACCCAAAAGGAGAGAGGGAACAAAAGGGAATGCCCTGCCACAGAGATGGGAGGGTGGGGGGGGGGAGAGATACTGGGATCATCCGAAGTGGAGAATGGGCACTGGTGGAGGGATGGGTACTCGAGCATTGTATGACTGAAACACAAGCACTAAAGTTTGTAAGTCTGTAACTGTACCTCCTCACAGTGATTCACAAATGAAAAATAAAAAAAAAAAGAAGGAAATAATATATGTATTGGTCAAACTAAAATTGCATAACAGAAAGAAAGGAAATTTTTGAAAGTTTTAAGAATTATGAAACACTACAGAAACAATTCTTAGTCACCTGAAGGTAGGTAACTTTATGCATTCTCTCCTTTCTCTTTCTCTCACTCTGCTCATCCCTTCTCTCCCACACCCTCCATTTTAACAGGGAAAAAGGGTGGGTACAAGGCAAGCAGGTATAATAGTTCAAAAGATATTCTGAATATAAGAAAATTAATATTTGCTATTGTCAGAAATTTATTAATATCTGTAGGTATACTGTATTTAATAGACTCAGCACAAGGTTAACACTTAGAAAGTTGGATATGTTTTAGAATATGTGTTTCATTAGCGACTACTTTTATATCTGAATTACATTTATAGCACTATTCTTTACCTTCCGAAACCAAGTCAGATATATACCAAAGCAATACACTGGTTTTCCTATATAAGAATTAAATGAATACGAGAAGCACACAGTATTATTAATGGCAGAAAGACTAGATATAGACGAATGAAATCTTGGTTTACTGAAGCAAAAATCCAAAAATATTGGTTATCTGCTTTCCAGACATGATATGAAAGTTAAAAAAAATCAATGCCTAATGACAGTAAAAATTGTTCAATCATAATTTCACCACTGTACAGCATTCTAGGAAAGGTATGAAACATAACTTGTAAAAGAGCAGAGAAACCTATAATTAAACATAAGATACTGCATAAAACAGAATGAAAGTTTTTTAATTTAATTTTTATTGCCCCCAATTAGTAGTGACTCTCAAAAACTGCTTAAACACAGAAGTAGCTCTCTCTTTAAAATTAATTGATTTTTTAGGTAAATGGTTATATTAGTATTAAATTTTATGGTTTTAATGTACAAAGATACTGCATCTCACCACCACCAAATGACTAAAACCCTCCCACGCTGTCTATATGTCACTTTTTGTCCACCTCTTCCTTTCCCGAAGTCCTCAGCTGTGAAGAAGCTCTCTTAACATACCCATTGAATTTACTGATATTCCTGTCTTGATAAGACATAACTTTTGAAAAAGGAAGAATCGTGCAATATTTTTTATTCTAAGCTACATAACCATGGGCCTGAAAGAGGAATTCTGGCAGCCTGGGCTGGACTTACATTATGTATAAGAATAACTTTCATTTCTCAGAATCACTATGCACTCCTCCTTTGTTCTGCCTATGTATGTGTGTACGTGCTACCCAGTCAAACCAAGTATTATGGAATTTCTCTGAAAGGAGAGTTCTTCTGCCATCATACAAGAGGGGCACACATGCAGGCTAACTACTCCATAAGACTTCAAACATAGCTACTCAGTTAAGACCAACTAAAATTAGCCAACTTCAACCAAATTCACAGAAACAGGAGAAATAATACAGTGTGGCTAAATATAAAAATCTGGAAATCAGTTGTTATATAAAAATGTTAACTTATACAGTGATCTAGCATAATACTATGACTGGACTATACTACATGTATGAATTTGGTTCATATGGTTTTTCTGTGAATTTTAACTTCATGTCTATAACGAGTCATTTAATATCACTTTAGTCATTCTACTCAACTAATACACAATAATACTGATTTTCATATTTGCATCCCACCATTCTATTTTTAGGCAGATAACTATCACTGAACTATTATTCATTCTTATTTTCATAAGAAGCTTCAATATATTTATGCAATTCAATGTTTTCATCATATGATTTTTAGTTCCCTTTTTGGTCAATAAAGATTATATCACTGTGGAGCAATCAAATTTAAGTATTTTTACTCTTATTTCTAAATGTCATGAAGCCCTTATAACGATATAAACTAGAAAATTCTCACATGCAAAATAAGAATTTACTTCACACAGAAACAAATAAAAGTAAATTTAGTTTCATTTAAAAAATCTTACTTCCTTTTAAAAAGCTAAAATTATTTTCTTCATTAAGTGCCAAAAACAATAGCAAGTAAATATCTGGAAATTTGGGGGTATATATGAAGTGAACTGACACAAAAAAGAGTGTCATTCACCAGTGAAGATTTATTTAAAATATTACTATATTAAATACATAAATATCTTTATATTTTATATATACATATGATAAGTATACATGTATGGATGCAAGAGTCGATGAAAGGGGAAAGAAGGAGGAAATTAATTAAGATGCAGGAAAAGATGAAAGACTGCTACAGTCACCCAACAACAAAATAAAGCATGATAAAACAGGAACTCATAACTTGAAAATAAAAATAAAAATAACAGAGAGCCAGAGAGATTGTGCAGGGATTCAGGTGCATTTCTTGCATGCAGTTGACCCAGTTTGAATCTAACATCACACATCACATGGTTCTCTACTTGTCGCCCAGGGTAGCCCTGGATGCCCCCTGAGTACAGCCCAGGTGGTCCAGATAATCCTTGGTAGCACATGTCTTTAGGACTCACTGTGAACCACTATCTCAGCTCTGGGCCTCCTGGACACCACTTTGTGCACCTTCCCCTTAAGAAAATTTTCAGTGACATTGATAAAGACCTAAATGAACTAAATTTCCAGAAATGAATGAATAAGTTCTTCATAGGAAAGGAAAACCCATTGCTTTTACTTGTAGAAGGGCAAGAGGAAGACGAATCATCCATGAATGGGAGTAAGAAAGAAGACACCAGCCTAACTTTTCAACATGTAGGTTGCAATGATGGAGATGGAGTCTAAGAAGTACTACTTTTACATATCAAATTTCTCCCTGCCTCCCACGAGTCTTTAAGTGTTAGAAGTATTGTGCTTCAAGTAGAAAATTAAATAAGAAAGTGGAGAGAAATTTGTCTAAGGCCCTTCTGCAATTTCAGCTAAGGAGAGGCTAGGGTGGTCTAGAAGCCTGAAAGAGATCTTTCCAGGGAATTTAGAGTTTCACAGAGGCAGGATATTTGGGGACCTTGGGTGATACAGTAGGGAATATAAAGCTCTCCCATGGAACAGAAAATCAGGGGCAAGACTAACATTAAGGAGAACTCCCTAGTGGAACAACCATTAGCATATGAAGCAGAGAGTGCTTTCTCAGTTTGGAAAGCTGGCATCTATATATCTGCTAATCTGATGGCAGTAAGAGTGCAAACCTTGCAGATGGAAAAGATATAACTTTGCCCACAAAAGATTGGTTTTTAAAAAAAAAAAGGAATCACACTGGAACTGTAACAAAACAGAATTCCAATTCAATCACAGATTAACTCAGCCCACTTCCATTGCATAAAAAGGATATGCTCTTTTCAGGAAGTAACTGTTTGCTTTAGGACTTACTGTTCTTTTTACATAATGTGTGATATTGAAGTCCAAGTAAAAGACATCCAAAGAAAAAAATTCAGTGATGAGTCAATAAAAGCATAGACAACCGCCGAGATGTGATCCCGGGGGCCGCACACATGTGCGGCCTCTCCGCAGCTGCACAGCGTGAATCCAGACCCAGCAAAACCTCTTTCGGCATGGGCAACTCCTCGCAGAATGTCTCCAGCCTGAGAACTAAGCCTCGGCTCTGTGCCCGCCCAGGAGGGGAAAGGTATTTCTCTCTCTCGCCTCTTTCTCTCCGGGGATGAAGGGCGCGGTGGCCGCCATATCAAGACGACCACAGATTGGGTTTTCAAGCCTGCAATTATCTAATATCTTGAAGAAATCTCCCTGGACTTCTTGTTAAAGTACAGAAATTCAAAACCACGCGGCCGCAGTAGCAATAACAAATAAGTAGACCTTATTTGTCTTCACAGTAGGTCTGAATCTAGTGGGGTACTCCTAACAACAATGGTGAGGTTTGTGTTGAAATATTGAATGTAACCAAAGTAAACAGAATGTATAATGAAACTTATCAGTTACAAGGTAGGGGATGGGGGGGGGCGGGATGGGAGGTGTACTGTGTGGGTTTTTTTTTTTTTTTTTTTGGTGGTGGTATATGGGCACTGGTGAAGGGATGGTTGTTTCAGCATTGTATAACTGAGACCTAAGCCTGAAAGCATTATAATCTTCCACACGGTGATTTAATGAAATAAAAAAGCATAGACAGAAAAGATCCAGATATATACATATTTTGAACTTGAGTCGGCTGCGTGCAAGGAAAACATCCTACCTGCTGTGCTATCGCTCCAGTCCTTTTTTTTTTTGGCTGACCCAAGTATGATATCCCTGTCCCTCTTGGAGAGTCTGGCAAGCTACCTGTGGCGCATTCGATATGCCAAAAACAGTAACAAGTCTCACAATGGAGATGTTACTGGTGTCCGCTCGAGCAAATCCATAAATAATGGGACGATAGTGCTACAGTGCATATATATATATATATATATATATATATATATATATATATATATATATACTAATATGTTGGATATCATTGGTTTGTCCTTTCTCCCTTGCCACAGAGTTTGGGTTTATCTGGTAATAATCTCTAAACAATTCTAGACTACATTGGTATGTCCTGCTCCCCTTGCCACTAGGAGCTTAGGTATATCAGTCACGCCCATCAAAGTGCTCCCGAGTCACTCCCATTCCTTTGTTTATCTGTAACCACTTCTACCAGTTTATCTACTCTTCCTCTAATCATACTCTGTTTATTTGTAAAGTCAGACCTTGCTAGGACAGTGTACTTGTATTGTAAGTTAATATTGTCTTTCTCCTCTCTTATGTCTTTTGAATAGTTTACTTTAAAACAATATCCTTTTTGTATGGACAAAGAAAGACATTTATTAATATGCTTTGGTAACATGGGATTTAATTGGCTTCAAATATTATTCACTCCCGGGCATCTGCTTTCCGGACTTAAGCCTCAGCTGCCCTTGTTTCCTAACACCTCCAAAAGCAGGATCCCGACGAGGTAAGGGACGGACCCAGGGCAAGCGGTGAGTTATATGCTACCCTGGCATCGAGATAGGCTTGGCCAAAGCGCCTAATGTTTAACTATATGTTAAGAGCTTGGTCATGGGTATGTCATGTCATGATCCAAAAGCAACGATGAGACTAGGGCCCTGCTAGGGCTAGGAAAGACTAATCTGGCCTGAGCACTGTAGTCTGAGATCGAGGTGACCTGGGGAGAGCAATTCTATAAGCTTAATGCATCTCTTGCTATGTCCATACAAAATGATTCATAATATGAATACTTATATGTTAGTTGGACAAAGAAGGGAAACACACCCATGGGTTTCCGCTCTTGGGCGGATGTCCTGCTGAGAGAGATTCTGTCCTAGTGAAAGCAGCCCCTAAGGGATAGAATTTTACCCCCTACTGATTGTAACCACACCTATGCATAAGCCCCGGCCCACCCTATCCAGCGCGGGGGATTTAAGGTGGATGTATGAGGGGGCTGCGGGTGAGTTCCAGGGCAGATCCAGCTGAGAGAGAGAATGAAGTAGGATGGGGGAGGAAGAAGCAGGAGGAGAATCAGAGGAGAATGGAGAGAGGAGATTGGAGACAGGAGATTGGAATAAACTGCGACTGAGACCAACCATCTTGCCTCCGTTCCTTCCTTCGCCTGCCACATCATCGCCATCAACCTCCCCGGGATGGGGGAAGCGGCTGCCCTGTGCCCAGTGCCCGGCGCGGTGCGGTGAGGCACTCCTCCCGAGCCCCTTTCCCTTTTCTTTTTTGTCTTTTACACACTAATAGTTATGTATACGTGATTGATATAGCAAATCCATAAATAATGGGACGATAGTTCTACAATGTATATATACATATACATATATACTAATAGTTATGTATACGTGATTGATATTCTTTAATCACAGCTAGCTTTTTTATATTTTATAAGGCGGTAAATAATCCTAGTACTCAATTAGATACAGAAAGTTTAAACACCTTATTTTTTTTAAATATATCAAAAATTCTGAGTATGTACTTGATTCTAGGTACTGATTTAGATACCAGAGCTGCAAAATAAAGTATCACTGATCTCTTCAAAGAACTCAGTCTCCTTGGAAAGACAGTTATAGTAAATAACTATAAACCAACCTAACAAATGTTGAATGTTCTACAAAGCTTAGAAGATGAAACTGGAAGACTGAAGGAAGTGAAAGACATTGAAATCAGATTTTTGACGAAGAGCAATTTGTTGCTGGAGATGTAAAAGAAGGCAGGCACTCAGAAGCAACAGAGCAGAAAGGCTTTAGAGTAAATGATGGTTTCAGAATTCAACCAATAGTCCAAGTACTTCTGGATAGTAAGAGATTAAAAGAAAAAGCTGGCAGAAATGAAAGGGAAAGGGAACACTGAATGGTAAGAAAAGATTGGACTTTATATTTTAAAGGAGTGAGGAGGATAAGATTCCCCTTTTTCCTGTCACTGTAATCTTTGTAAATTAAATTATTAGCTGGAGCCATAGCACATCGGGTAGGGCTGTGCTTGCATGCGGCCGACGTGGCCGACCCAGGTTTGATTCCTCCGTCCCTCTCGGAGAGCCTGGCAAGCTACCGAGAGTATCCCGCCCGCACGACAGAGCCTGGCAAGCTACCCGTCGCGTATTCGATATGCCAAAAACAGTAACAACAAGTCTCACAATGGAGATGTTACTGGTGCCCGCTCGAGCAAATCGATGAACAACAGGACGACAATGCTACAACAGTGTGACAGTGCTACATGTTTCTTATAATTATTGATGTTGAAGTAGATTAATATGACAAGGCTGGTTCAATTTACTTCCACATAAGAACATAAGTCAATATTTATTTTGTAATTCAAATGTAGATTATGTTTTTTAAAAATACAACAAAAATTTCAAGAAAACAGGAAATTCAGAAAGATAAGTGTATAAGCTAGGAACGGGTTAGGCAACAACACATTCCTAAAACATGAAAAATAGTGTCTTAGTCAATAATGAGGTTTTACTTACTCCAGTTTAAGGATAAATATTCTAGGGCAGGTTAGTGATTCAATAATGTCAACAAGAACCCAGGTTTTTCATTTTTCTACTATGTGAACTCTACAATACAGATTTTTGCACTTGCACATAGAGCGTTAATATTTTAAGCAGAAAACAAGTAAAGGGCAAAGTTCCAAAGACAGACGCTAATAGAACAAGTTAGCTGAGCCAGTCCCTTTTAAAAAAACTTTCCTAAGGTTACAAGTAAGACAATCCCACTTGTACTTTGTTGGATAGAAATAAGTAGGTCACATGATCATAATCTAGCTCTAAGGAAGTCTAGGAAAGTAGATCCTTTAGCTGAGTTCGTTGCTATCATGGGCAAAATTCTGCTAAAGAAAAAAAGAAATATGGATGCAGATCAGCAATTAGCCATGTTTGGCATAGAGAGTAACATAAAATCTTGCCCAGGTTTTTCTATTAGTTTTTAGTCCAACTACTAAGAGACACATGCTGCTGAACACCCTGCATGCCTATAATGGAAGACAAATAATTTTCTCTTTTGCTAAGCACTTCATGTGTGATACTAATGTAGGCTTAGATACATGTCTTCTACTTGAAAAGATGTTCTCAGCATAATATACTTGAAAAATAAACTTTAGGCACAGATAGCAATGTTGGAAGTTTACCGAAATTCATTACACACAAAAAGGCTCTTAAGAATGACTACAAATGGTTGGCATTTTATCTGTTACATATATCAACACCCGTGAAAATATGCACATTTGTTACAAGTCCAAGTAGCAGAAGAACAAACACCTGCACATATTCAATATTCTAGATGCTTACCAGGAATGGTAGGATAAGCCAGCTGCTACTTTCCTTTCTGCCCAAATATTTTCCAAATATTAAGCTATTTTTGTTATTGCAAAGAGGTAACAAAATTCACAGAACTAAGTACTTAACAATTGGCCACTATATTTATGACAGATGGCTACATTTACAATTACTAACAGTCTTGCTACTGTTTGAATATAAAAACCAAAAAGCTACATAAATTACATGCTCAGTTGCCTTACTTCTAATTTAACTTAAGGAAATAAGAATTAATTTGATCTAACTATTTTAAATATTTGCCAACAGGATGAATTCAATGACTTATGGAAGGATTATACTGAATTCACTGTCTTCTACTTCTTGCCACTAAACAATATATCAGCTTGCTTTTCTACTGAAATTGCATAAAATAGATAGGACAGCTAATTTAAACAGTTGTTTGCACATTCAATATTTATAACCCGAATCTTGCATGACTGACTGGAAGCAGTGAGTTAGAAGGTTTAGCTCAGCTGCTGCCTAGAGTGATGGATGGCCTCGAAGAATTTCTTGTTCACTGACCAGATCAATCACATAACAGAGTGAAAAAAATATAAGATCAGCCTTAAACTAGATTCCCAATGTTTCCATCAGTATGCAAAACTGTTGCAAAAAGAAATGTATCATAAAACATAATGTGAAGCTACTTAAAAATAATAAAAAATATTCGCTAGAGATGCGACAGATTGCAAATAAAAATGATAGGGTGACTGGATATTCTGCTTTTTAACTGAATGTTAACTGAGACTTTATTATATCTATAATACAAAGTGTCAGCAATGTGTAAGTAAAATTTTGACCAAGCTCAGATTCACAAGTAAAAGAAGAGTAATACTTTATAAATCACTGAAAGAGCTGCAGTTTTGGGGACAGTATTTGCAGTTGAATTTTATTTAATCAAACTAAAAGGTAGTGTTGCAGCAATGATTATATAGTGCTGTAATAAATTATTTCAATGTCTATCCTAAAATTTAATGTTTTGAATGTGAATAAACACTTGATGTTCCCAATTACAGCAATTCATTCATTAATGCTTAACCATCTGCATTGATGGAAGGTAGTAATACTGTGTGGATCATGGCTAGTGAAACTGTCTTGTGTGTGCAAGATCTGACTGGTGTGTGAAGATTCATTGTAAGTACATATTTCTAGTTCCTCTTTCAGTCAGGATGGTTCCTTAGAAGTGGTCAAGGTGGGAATAACTCCACCAAAGAAATGAACAAATAATAAACATCAGGGATCTTCAATGCACTACCTCACTCAGAACCACTGTTAAACACGGGTCAATGTATTGTAAGTTCATTAATTGGGTTAAGGATACCGTGAACTTTGAGACTAAAAGGGCTGAGAGCGAAGAGCATAGGGCTAAGAATTTGCTGAACAGGTGCATTACTTTACAGTCTCAGACAGAGGGTACTCCTAAAGGGATCTTTGGTGTCTAAAATGTCTATAAATAGAAACTAGAAGTATGAAATGACATGTAACACATCCTATGGGATACAAGTCATATATCTCCTCATCTTATATGAGAGCAGGAAGAAGAGGGATAGGAAGAGAAGCAGAATAAGAAACTATAAGGCATAAGGGGAAAATGTAAAAAAAATGAAGAAAATAGCAACTAGTGAGAAAAAGATGTGCAAAAGACTGCAAATAATGAGTGTTGGCAGGAATGTGGTGAAAAAGATACCTTCATTCATTCACTGTTGGTAGAAATGTTCTCTGGTTCAGTATTTCCTACAGAGAGATCTCAAAAGATTAGTAGAACTCCCAAATGACCCAACAACCCCACTTTTTAGCACCTATGCCCCATACACGTAAGTAGTAAACTGAAAAAATACATGCACACCTCTATCCATTGTAGTGCTAAGAAAAACAAGCCAGAATATGCCAATAAACCAAATGTTTCACAACAAATGAATGGACCAAGACAATATGGTATATGTACGTAATGAGATACTATGCAACTAAAAGTTTGCTGCAACTTAGATGGAACTGGACAAGATCATGTTCAGCAAAATAAGTAAGAAATAGAATGGCAAATAGTGGATGATCTTTTTCTTCTGTTGAATACAGAGAGAAAAACAAGGGAACAGACAGAATTGAAAAAATGTCAGACCCTTGACCTTGAGTTACACTGATGATCTAGCAGTGGGATAAAAGATGGGCTAGAATAAAAACTAACCTAGAGGTGACATAGAAGAGTGGTGGAGAGTTGTGGGTATTTTGATGGTGGTAGGGTGTAATAACTTTGTACATCAAAAGCACAAATTTTAATATTAAGTGTGGAGTTTGCACCTTTTACAGAGAAAGATTATATATCCTTGACTGACTCTAGGATTGGCTGTATGGTTTGTACTGGCCAATATATTTAACCAGAAGTGATCTGTACCACACATATCTCGGGAGAAGATTTAAATTTAGTTGTGTGATTCTTAAACTCTTGTCCACCCTTGCTTCATAAAAAGCATGTCTTAGTGGCTATTTATTCAATCCAGGACCTGGAATGAGAAGACAAGAATCGACACAGTTGTCCTGTGATAATGAAGAACTGAAGTTCACTTGCAGCTCTCAGTTAACATAAAATAGATATCCAAAAGCGCAAGCCACCTTTACAAATATAGCAAGTTCAGTATGGAACATATCACTGTATCACTGTATCGCTGTCATCCCGTTGTTCATCGATTTACTTGAGCAGGCACCAGTAACATCTCTATTCCTCTCAACCCTAAGATTTTAGCAGCCTCTCCTTACTGGTCTTTCCCAATGATTGGAGGCTCTTTCAGAGTCAGGAGAATGAGACCTATCATTACTCTTTTTGGCATACTGAATACACCATGGGTAGCTTGCCAGGCTCTGCACATGCGTGCGGGTAGCTTGCTAGAACATATAGGAGATGTTAAACCAAGCCTAACCATTCTAATCAGTGTTATCATTTAGCTAGAGAAGCAATAAAGAACTGTAGCTTAGTCCTTGAGTGAAGAGTTTACCCTGATCAAGTAAGACAGTTCACAATAGATAATGCCAGGATTACAGGTAAATGAATACGTAATTGCACATATACGATCATGTATTCATGTATATGAGTCCATGTTTAAAAATATATGGCCCAGAACAAAACTGGCATCAAGGAAGATTCTATTTATACGAATACCACCCAAAGACATTAGATACAAGGGCCAGGAGGATTTCCCCATAGCTGGAAGCCTGCTTCATGAGCGGAGGGGAGAAGGCTGATGGAACAGAGAAGGGATCACTAAGAAAATGATGGCTGGAAGAATCAGTCGGGATGGGAGATGTGTGCCTAAATTAGATAATGGACCAAACATGGTGACCTCTCAGTGCATGTGTTGCAAGCCATAATGACCCAAAGTAGAGAGAGGGTATGGGGAATATTGTCTGCCATGAAGGCAGGGGGAGGGTGAAAAAGGGGGGTTATACCTGGGATATTGGTGGTGGGGAATGTGCACTGGTGGAGGGATGGGTGTCTGATCATTGTGTGATTGTAACCCAAACATGAAAGCTTATAACTATCTCATGGTGATTCAATAAAATAAAATGATAATGATAAAATTAAATTAAATTTTAAAAGAAAAGAATACCTGTCTACCATTTAACCCTGATTACCACTAGAGGGGCCCTGGAATATCTAGAAGGTCGATGACAAGACATCGGGAAAGAAATAAATTCTGAAGTCTATATTTCAGAATATAATGGTTAGTCTACCCTGGCTCAGAGAACCTTTCCAAATTTACAATCTCTAAAGTCAAAACCTATTATGGAGCACAATGAATGGGGCCAGGGAGATAGTTCATAGGTCTGGAGTGCATGATTTGCATGACAAAACCCCAAGTTTGGTCTCCAGCACTACATGGAGTGACCACCAAGACACCTACAGGCCCTAAATACTGCCAGGTACAGTCCCAAAACAAAACAAAACAAAACAAAAGTCAATGACTGGTCAAGGATCAGCCACAGTCTTTCTTTCAAATCTTTGAAACGGAATCTACACAGACTAAACCTACTCATTGATCAATACTGGATTTACAGGATTGCTACAACTTTATTAATATACATGAATTTCGAAGGTAAGTATTGGCAGCCATATTTGTCTACAAACACAATGACTAGAAGTTAGAGAAAGCCACTCTGTAGGATGCAATAGAAAACAGAGTAGACTTTGAAACAATCAAGAGAAGGCAGCAGCCAAAGGAAGAAAAAGAAGCTGCTGACAACTATTAACTCCCAAAGTCTGTCGTGACTTTCGCAGCTGGATTACCTAAAAAATCTTCCAATGGTTATCTTCTTATATTTGACATAAGCTAAATAGATTTATTTAAGTTCCTAGTAAACAACTGATTCTCACAAATAGTAGTTCAGTTTTACTTTGCATCTCTTGATCCAAAGAAAGAAATTAACTTGTTTCTGATGGCTTTAATTTTATGTTTTTTTTACATTTTTTTATTAGTGAATCACTGTGAGATAAAATTACAGACTTACAAATTTCATGCTTGCATTTCAGTCATACAATGATCGAGTACCCATCCTTCCTCCAGTGCCCATTTTCCACCACCAATGGTCCCAAACCTTCCTCCCACCAACCCCACCCTGTCTCCTTCACCCCAGCCCGTCTTTGTGGCAGGGCATTACCTTTTGCTCTCTTTCTTTTTGGGTGTTGTGGTTTGCTACAGAGGTATTAAGTAGGCATCATGTTCAGTCTATAGTCTATATTCAACCCGTATCTCCTATCCCTAGTGGGCCCGCCTAGCACCCTTTGCTTGGTGATCCCTTCACTATCAGAACTGCTTCTTCACCTAGCATGTGAGGCCAGCTTCCAAGCTGTGGAGTAATCCTCCTGGCATACTTATCTCTACTATTCTTGGGTGTTAGTCTCCCATTCTGTTACTTCATATTCCACAAATGAGTACAATCTTTCTATGTCTGTTCATCTCTTTCTGACTCATTTCACTTAACATGATACTTTCCAGGCAGAGAGTCTCTTGCCCGCATGCCGGGCTGTCTTCCCTGGGGCCCCTCAGAGGGGATGGGCTCCACCTTCCCTCCCTGGCCTGAGCAGAGCTCCTGGTGGCCGAAGACCACCGGAACCTAGCCACAGCCATGCTCAAGGCCCCTCTCCACACATTCGGACAAGCCTCACGCATGAAGGTACCGGCAGAGGAACCCAGGTGTGTGTAATCCCATCAACAGACAACAGCCAGAGACTTAAAAGCAAGTGCCCAGAAGCGCATATCTTATAACCTACTTCTTCCTCTGGGAGAAACTAACAAGCTACTGAGAGTTTCCTGCCCTCATGAGAGAGCCTCACAAGCTTCCCATGGTGTATCCATATGCCAAAGCCAGTAATAAGCTGGATCTCATTCTCCTGACCCTGACAGGGCCTCCAATGTAGCATCGTTGGGAAGGCCGAGTAGAGAGAGGCTTCTATAATCTCAGGGATAGGACGAATGGAGAGGTTACTGAGACCGCTAGAGAAATTCAACGATCAACGGGATTTTGTGATTCATGATCGTGATACTTTCCATGTTGATCCACCTATATGCGAACTTCATGACTTCATCTTGAGGACCAAACCTTACACCTGGAAATTAAACAACTCAATGTTGAACAATTGGTGGATCAGGGAGGAAATGAAGGAAGAAATCAAAAGGTACCTGGAAACAAATGAAAATGAAGACACGAGCTACGAGAACCTGTGGGATGCAACTAAAGATGTGTTAAGGGGAAAATTTGTAGCTCTGCAAGCATATCTCAAGAAGGAAGAAAGGGCCCACGTAAATATCCTGACCTCACAGCTCAAGACCTTAGAAAAGGACCAACAAAAGGAGACCAAACCAGGCAGAAGGGAAGAAATAATAAAACTTAGAGCAGAAATCAATGATATGGAAACCCAAAAAACAATACAAAAGATCAATGAATCTATGAGCTGGTTCTTTGAGAAAATAAACAGGATTGATAATCCACTAGCAAGACTCACAGAGAGAGAGAGAGAGAGAGAGAGAGAGAGAGAGAGAGAGAGAGAGAGAGAGAGAGAGAGAACTCTAATAAACTGAATCAGAAATGAAAAGGGCACATCACAACAGAAACCAAAGAAATTCAAAAGATCATCAGAGACTACTTCGAAAGTCTGTACATGACAAAACAAGAGAGTCTAGAAGAAATGGATAAATTCCTGGATTCCTATAGCCTCCAAGGCTGAACCAAGATGATTTGGAATACCTGAATAGACCCATTACTATCACGGAAATTGAAACTGCAATCAAACGTCTCCCCAGAAATAAAAGTCCAGGTCCAAATGGATTCACTAGCGAATTCTTCCAAACGTTTAAAGAGGACCTATTGCCAGTTCTTTTCAAGCTTTCCAGGAAATCGAGGAAACAGAAACACTCCCTAACAGTTTCTATGAGGCACATATCACCCAAATACCAAAAGTAAACAGAGACACTACAAAAAAAAAGAAAACTACAGGGCGATATCTCTGATGAACACGGATGCGAAGATCCTCAACAAAATATTAGCGAACAGAATCCAACAACTCATCAAAAAGATCATACACCAGGACAAAGTGGGATTCATCCCGGGGATGCAAGGATGATTCAACATTCAGAAGTCAATCAACATAATCCACCATATCAACAAAAGAAAAGGTAAAAACCATATGATCATATCAATAGAGGCAGAGAAAGCATTTGACAAGATCCAACACTTGTTCATGATGAAAACTCTCACCAAAATGGGCATAGAAGGGAAATTCCTCAATGTAGTCAAAGCCATCTACCGCAAGGCTATAGCAAGCATTATCCTCAATGGGGAAAAACTAAGGGCCTTCCCTCTAAGATCAGGGACAAGGCAAGGATGCCCACTCTCACCACTTCTGTTCAATATAGTACTGGAAGTACTTGCAATAGCGATTAGGCAAGAAAAAGACATTAAATTAAGGGCACCCAAATAGGAAAGGAAGAAATCAAGCTCTCACTATTCGCAGATGATATGATACTATATTTAGAGAACCCCAAAGCCTCTACCAAGAAACTCCTCAAAACAATAGACTTGTATAGTAAAGTCACAGGCTATAAAATCAATACCCAAAAGTCCATGGCTTTCCTATATGCAAATAATGAGAGAAGAAAGTGATATGAAAAAAGCAATCCCATTCACAATCATGCCTCAGAAGGTCAAGTACCTCAGAATCAGCTTAGCTAAGGAGGTGAAGGACCTGTACAGAGAAAATTACAAAACGTTACTTCACGAAATAAAAGAGGACACGAGGAAATGGAATCACATCCCCTGTTCATGGATTGGGAGAATTAACATTGTCAAAATGGCAATACTTCCCAAAGCATTATACAGATTCAATGCGATCTCTATAAGGATACCCATGACGTTCTTCAAGAAAGTGAACCAAACACTCCTAAAATTCATATGGAACAACAAACCCCCACAAATAGCTAAAGCAATTTTTGGGGAAAAGAAAATGGGAGGCATCATCTTCCCCAACCTCAAACTTTGCTACAAGGCAGTAACAATTAAAGCAGCATGGTACTGGAACAAAGGCAGAGCTGCAGACCAATAGAACAGGGTTAAATATCCTGACACACACCCTCAAATATGTGATCACATAATCTTTGATAAGGGAGCAAGAAATGTGAAGTAGATAAAGGAAAGCCTCTTTAACAAATGGTGCTGGCAACACTGGACAACTACATGCAAAGAAACGGGCTCAGATTTATACTTAACACCATGCACAAGTCAGATCAAAATGGATTAAAGACCTCAACATTAGACCAGAATCAATAAGATACATTGAAGACAAGGTCGGCAAAACCCTCCTTGACATTGAAGCTACAGGTATCTTCAAAGAGGACTCGCCACTGACCAGGCAAGTAGAAACAGAGATAAACAAATGGGACTACCTTAAACTGAGAAGCTTCTGTACCTCAAAAGATACAGTGACCAGAATGCAAAGACAGTCTAAAGAATGGGAAAAGCTATTCATCCAATACCCATCTGATAAGGGGTTGATATCAAGGTCTTACAAGGCACTGGTTGAACTCCACAAGAAGAAAACAGCCAACCCCATCAGAAAATGGGGCAATGAAATGAACAGAAACTTTCTCAAGGAAGAAATCTGAATGGCTAAAAGACACATGAAAAAACGCTCCCCTTTGGAGATGCATGCCGAAAGTATATAATGGACCAAACACGATGACCTCTCAGTGTCTGTGTGGTAAGCCATAATGCCCAAAAGTAGAGAGAAAGTATAGGGAATATTGTCTGCCACGGAGGCAGGGGGAGGGTAGGAAAGGGGGTGTATACCCAGGGTATCAGTGGTGGGGGATGTGCACTGGTGGAGGGATGGGTGTTTGATCATTGTGAGATTGTAACCCAAACATGAAAGCTTGTAACTATCTCATGGTGATTCAATAAAATTTAAAAAAATAAGGAAAGAATAAATGCTCTTTATCACTAATCATCAGGGAGATGCAGATCAAAACAACAATGAGATACCATCTCACACTACAGAGACTGGCCCACATCCAAAAGAACAAAAGCAACTGGTGTTGGCGTGAATGTGGGGAGAAAGGGACTCTCCTTCACTGCTGGTGGAAATGCCAACTGGTTCAGCTGTTTTGGAAAACAATATGGACGCTTCTCAAAAAATTAGAAATTGTGCTCCTATTTGACCCAGCAATACCACTTCTGGGAATATATCCTAGAGATGCAAAAAAGTATAGTAAAAGTGACATCTGCACCTATATGTTCATTGCAGCACTGTTTACAATAGCCAGAATCTGAAAAAAACCTGAGTGCCCGAGAACAGATGATTGGTTAAAGAAACTTTGGTACAACTACACAATGGAATACTATGCAGCTGTTAGAAAATATGAAGTCTGATGGCTTTTAGAAGACAGGGGTAGTGGGGAAGGAGTAGAAGTATGAATTAAATAAATTAAATCTCTGAAAATGAGAGTCTTAAATATGTGTAGAAAAAACTTGACGTAAAAAAAGTAAAATAAAAAATCATAGCTATAAAATTATACAGACTACATCTTCATATGTTTTTCAACTCAAGCAATAAAAGGCTGCCAAGATACCAAGAGAACATGCTAGAGTCAAGACCCCATTTTTTTTTTTTTTGATTTTTAGATCACACCCAAGGATGCACAGTGGTCATTCCTGGCTCTGCACTCAGGAATTACCCCTGGCGGTGCACAGGGGACCATATGGGATACTGGGAATTGAACCCAGGTCGACCCCGTGCAAGGCAAATGCCCTACCCACTGTGCTATCACTCCAGTCCCAAGACCCCTTTCTCATCTGGGTTTTAGGCTCTAAGAAACTCAGTATCCTGAATGTCAACATTCCTTCTTGGGAACTCAGGTATGTTTCTGTAAATAATAAGTTAAATAATACTAATATATCTCTCATTGGGAATTGAGCTGCTAGAATGTTTTAAAAGTTTATGCTAAAACATCAAGCTAAAAACAGTGAATTTTCACATATATTACAAATTACTCTTTATTGTATATCAATATTCACATGCAGTTTTAAATAATGCAAGGACGTAGTAACAATAGGTGGAACTTAATCTTTTAGGCTTGGGTTCTGTGGATATGGTACAATGGGAAAGCACTTGCCTTGCAGGTGTGAGACCGTGAGTCTGAGTCTCTGGCACTGCTCTGCACAGCTAAATAAGGTTCTCAGATCTGCTGGTATGAACCCTGGCTCTGCAACCAAGAGTAAAACCTCCAGGATATCACATCCAAGTGTGTGTAAACACTCCTACTAAGTGTACAAAAACTATAACCAAGTATGTGAACAGCTCAAGCAAGGTACAACCTCTGATACCATAACAATAACCATAGCAACAACAAAGGGAAGGAAAAAAACTTTAGGTTAATAATAATAACTATGTATATGAAGCAGAACCAATCTTGTTACTTACTGTTAACAATTCAACAAATACCAACAATGTTGTGAATTTCTTATCCCAGTACAAAATAGTACAAAAACCTACAGATTACATAATTTTAGAATCTTCTTTCCAGCTAATTCCAAAACTTCATTTCTATAAATGGAAATTCTAAATGTATCCCAATCTTACCAAATTTAATCCACCGTATCTTTTCTCCTTTGCCTAAAAGAAGTAAACCAAACCACAAATAGAAATTGACTTAAAAAGAGTCTAGTAGTGTAAGGAGATAGAAATTTCTGAAACAAGGAATGAACACCTATTGATGCTTACTTATGGTGCTAACTACCATTTTAAATCTCTCTGTAAACAAACTAAAATGCCAATGAACTCTTCTGCTGCCTATTACAATATTTTCTATAATAAGAATAGAAATTAAAGGTTTAATGATAACCAAATGCTTTGACATCTCTCCATCTAGTTAGGATAGAAAGCTGTTTATAAATAAATAAATAAATAAGTTATTTATTTATTTATATATAAATAAGTCCTTGAAATAATAAGTGTCATAAATACCATTATACAGGGTTGGAGACAGTACAAAGGTTAAGGATTTACCTTCCACATGGCCAATCCCAGCTTGATTAGGGAAAACATGCATGCTCAATAGCACAGCAGGGAGGGCATTTAACTTGCACTCAGCCTACAGATTAGATCCCTGGCATCCAGTATGGTCCCCTGAGCACTTCCAGGAGTAGTTCCTGAGTGCAGAGCCAGGAGTAACCCCTGGACATTGCAGGTATGACTCAAAAAGGAAAAAAGAACACTACAAGATACATTTAGTTACCATATATACTTTATTCTGCTCCAGTCATGTTTGTGAATCCAAATAAGGTTCTACAGTAGTTTTACATTCAAATAAAAAAACCCTATAATTTATGGGAAACATAAAAAATATTAGAAATGCTAAAAATATCACCCCTTATTCTCCTTTTCCCCCTCCCCAGGTTTCTCCATGTATTTATTACTAGAAAACGTATTGCTCCAAGGACCATATGGAATGCTGGTGATATGTCAGTTTGGCCACATGCAAGGAAAGAGCCCTAACTGCTGTACTATCTCTGTACTATCTCTATAGCACTTTCACTCTAATTTTATTACTGAAAAGTAAAAAAAAAACCCTCTTATTTTATTACTGCAACTACATAAAGTTACAATTTTAATTGCTAAAAAGAAATTAATTCTTTATACTAATGTTGAATGATCCATTAATGAGAATATCCTAATTATTATAAAAGCTATGCTTATGACAACATGGGTTCTAAAACATACATATTATACTCTATAGATACCTAAATAGATACCTAGGTTTATTTTTATTTTGAATATTTTAAATAACATGCAGCCAGAATAAAAATAGAATAAAAAAATGAAAAGAGCCAAACCAGAAAAAATTTTCTCTATAATAATAAAATGTCAGCTACTACCAATGGTAGTGAGGAAATAAACATAATTTCAATACTACCATAAAGAAGGGAGAACATTGAAAAGGTCTTTGATTTTCCATTATTTCAATCATCCGTGTTAGTGAAGAACACAGTGAAAAACAGCAAAGTCCTTGAGTCAATAAAGGTCAACCTGCTTTATCTATTTTCCAAGGCCCTTTTTCTTTACAGGTAAACATCCTATGTTTACGTCTCTATGGTGCTACACTTGGTCTGGTCACCTGTAACATCCTTCATATCACAACACTCATGCTAGGAGTTTCATATCACAACACTCATGCTAGGAGTTTCTCTATTTGTCTTTTTAATAAATCATTAGTAGCCATATCCAATGAGTCACTTACTTTTTTTTTTACATGTTTGGTAAAAAACATTTCTTGCTTCTCTCCAGATGGAGAAATTGCATTAGCTAATAGTCATGCAAACTCCCAAGGAAAAGCTTCTTTTCAACTATTTTTTTCAGAACAAGAATCACGAAAGTTTCAGAGGGTGAAAAGTCATGTCCAACTTTATTAAACTTGTTTCGGAAGAACAATCTCAAAATTAAATATCCTGGCACTTTGATCGGCCCTTAGAGATGCAAGTAGTATTTATTGTATATCATCCTATTTAACCCTCACATTACTCAATAGGTATAAATATAATTTTTAGTGCCAGAGACTCAAACTCTGAGTTTCACACTTGCTACACATTTAACAATGTTGAAAAACTTGACCACAGTCTCTAAACTAAGACGTGCAGAGTAAGTGACTCCTAGGCTTACACTCAGACCTAGCTTAGAAGCCTAACTTCTGCTCCAGTAATGTATGTAACAATCATTTAATTATATAATACTTTAATAAATGTGGGACTATAGCACTGTCGTCCCACTGCTCATCGATTTGATCAAGCGGGCACCAGTAACATTTCCATTGTGAGACTTGTTACTGTTTTTGGCATATCGAATACGCCACGGGTAGCTTGCCAGGCTCTGCTGTGCGGGCCCGATACTCTCGGTAGCTGGAGCTGATAGCACAGCAGATAGGGCATTTGCCTTGCATGCAGCCAACCCAGGTTTGATTCCTCCATCCCTCTCGGAGAGCCCGGCTAGCTAGCTACTGAGAGTTAATGAATATATGATAGTTTATTGTGATTTTACGGACTAAGAACAAATCCCAAAAAGTGCATATATACAATTTTTATTTTGCTAGTATTTTATCTGTTATCTAAAGAATATAGAAAAAATAACTTATAACAGCAAATGAAACAAATTAAGAACCATAAAAAAAAGACATCTTACAGGCCATATGTTTTACAAAAAATGAATATGGCATCTGAGTTATATACCTACATGTGTTATCTAAAACTTACACATGAAACCTATTTTAAGGCATGCAAATGTAATACATTATGAAAGTCAGTATGCAAAGCATCTTAAAATTTCTCTTTACCAATGCATGTAACAAAATATACTGATTATACAAGTATATTTAATTGGTTATAATTAAAATCATGATATTTAAATACTGATGATATTAAAAAGAAAAAATAGAAGTTGAAATTAGTTATGAGACTCACTCAAAATGTTAATGGTACTTGCAATATTGATAGTACTTTAGTATACAATACTAATATAAAAAAGAGCTATTATTGGACATTTTGTGCAGTTCTAAACATATTTCTTTATAAATGAATTCCCTCAATGGCATAGAAGATTTCACTAAATATAATAATTTGCCATTAGATATTATCTACTTTTACAAATAATTTAAGAACTGCATGGTAACCACTATTTTTTTAACAAAAAGCATTAAAATGACCAAAAAAGATAAGAATATAATATTCCAGAGAAAGAATGGTGCTTGTTTAAAGGGCTAGAATCTCAAAGGTTCTCTCACTAGTGCCATTCTAACTCACAGACACAAAATGTAGATATTCTCCCAACTTTGATCATTTCAGAATGGTTGAAAAAGACTAATGGAATATTTGAAAACAAAAATACAAACAGCTCTGTGAAGCCATATTTAGTTTGACTAATAGTTTCAAAGGAGTCTTTATTGTCTCCAATAAATAGCACTAAAGAATGGATGGTAAGAGCAAGATTCAGTGTGATAGAAAGATCTGAAATTCTGTTGAATTTCTTTACTAACCTCTTCATTCAGTTCATTAGCAATAATACACAAAAGAAGGGTAATATAGGGCAACTGCTATTAAATTGCACAACAGTAACATTTCCACTGTCCGGAACTAGAAAAAAAGCTTTGAGATCCACACAGACCTAAAAATTCCTAAAAATTCATTGTATGTCTATTTCTTTGTATCTTGGGTCACATCCCAGTGGTACTCAGGGCTTACTCTTGCCTCTGCACTCTGGCATTACATCACTTCTGGTGGGGTATGCAGGCTCCTATGGGGGACCAGGGATTGAACTCAGCTCCTTGGGCTGCGCTATTGAACTATCTCTCTAGCCCCCAAATTCTTGCACTTTCTTAGCTTTGCTAAGAAAACTTGCTAAGTCAGTATAGTTTTACTCAGGCAATTAAAAATAAGAAAAGACATATATCACTTTCTTAAGAAAATTTAAGTATCTACCCCTAAAGTACATCACAAGGGGATAGAGCAAAAGAGTAAGGAAAAAATTCCAGAACGAGCATCATAAATCTTAGATTACATTCTAGGATAAAACCAGAATGTCATAATAAATAAATCACAAAAGATCAAACAAAATTTGTAAAAATTAGATATCTTTAAGAGCAAGAATAAGTGCAGTGTGAAAGGTGCTTGCCATGTATGTGGCAAACCTGGATTCAATCCTAGAATCCCATTTAGTTTCCCGAGCTAGAATTAAACACAGAGCTGGAACTAAGTCCTGAGCACTGCTAGATGTGACCCCAAACAAGAAAAACAACAGACTAGGCATCTTTTTAGTGATCTCTAAGAATCTGTTCAACATATTTCAAACAAAAAGCAGTATTCAAACAGCTAAGGGTTTGACTATGTGACACCATCCTGCAGTAACAGTCCCTAGGACCTACAGAAGCAGAATTCCCACCTCTCCAAACAGCACGTGATGCCCCTGCCCTCCACCGTTTTATCATGCTTTCATCCCATATATTGAAAAAGCATTGGCTGAGCTGAATAAAAATGAGGCAAATAATGTCACTTCACTAGAGGCACTAACAGTACCAAATGTCTCTCAGAATTCATTGAAATAATGACAAAATCGGGATAGAGAAGGGAATTAAAGCAGCTCAACAATACTCAGTAAAATGAATGCAATTTCTGTCTAAAATATAATATTCGAAATCATTTAGAGTGATTGGCAACATCAAATACAGTGAAAAGATTTCTATTTCAGAAGGCGGCAGGTTCTTTTTCTAGAGCTCAGGTTCAGGGTATTCCTCCCATGCACCAGATGCCTGCCCCCAGGCTCTCAAACACCTAACCACCCACACTGGGAACAGGGGCGTAGCTAGCTTTCAACTTCCTTGATGATGCATTACGGAAGAGAATACAAAATGAAAGAACTTTTAAAAATATGTTGTTTATTAAATCATTTAACTTCAGGTCAAACAGTGTGACTATAGCACACTAAAAGACTTTGGAAATAAGTCTTTTATTAATAAAATAAAAAATGGAAACTAAGGACTAAGAATTAGCAAGTATAAATGAAGATTTACTTGCAAAAAATATAAGGACAGGACTGTTTCCCTTTTGTGGGGTTTACAAAGAAAAACATGAGAGTATTCTGTTGCTTTCTTGCTAAATATGCTGTGTTAGCAAGGTAAACACTACCCTTGTACTACATGTAAAAATGTATGTGTGGAGTAGCAGCTGGTCAAGCTATAAAACTCGAGACCACTTTACCAACAGGTATAAGGAATTTTGAATAATATAATTTTCAGATGTTAAAGGTAGAATAAAAGAAGCTAGGCCTCTTTATAAAAGTAGAGAATAAAATAAAGATCAATTAAAAAGTAGTGAAGTTATTTCTTTGTTCTTTCTTTTTTTTTTTCCGGCAGGATGGTTATTTGGGAGATTGGGGGACGGTACTCAGGGGTTATTCCTGACTGCTCAGAAGTCACTGAGCAGGCTCAGGAGATCATACACCATGCCAGGGATCGACAGAGTTGGCCACCTGTAAGACAAGTACTGTTACTCTATACATTGTCTCTGTTTTCTCTTTTTATTTATTTCTAATATGAGCATTATCACATTTGTGATTAAAAATACTGGGGAATAAAAGAGATGGGTAAAACTTTTAAATTTTAGAGCTAGTTATTGCTAAAAAAAGGTAAAGATGGAAAATAAATTTCTTATATTGGTAATACTTGCCTTCCTGGAACATCTCTAATTATAACATTATATTATGGAAAGCCCCTAAAGAAAATGTAGAAGATTTAATACTTCCATCAATAAAAATTCAAATGAAATTCACTACATACTGATGGTAGAAAAATAAATGTTGAAGCATAGAAGCATGATACAGTGGTACAAACACAAATTCTAGATGGATGTCTAAATGTCTCTGAAAGTTATAGGTATATAACCTCTGTCAAGTTCACATGTTGGGAAATTCCTCAAACTCACAGATTTATGCATCCTCAAAGGTAAACCAGAGGCAATAATTATCACTACCATGTAGGCTTGTTTTGAGGATTACAATAAAATACTTAAGAGTACTTCCAAGTGCATAGAAAGTACTTAACAAATGCTTGCCATTATCACTGTATGCTAACTTACTCATTTAATTCTTCAAACAACATGAGGTAAGGTATTATTACTTTCAATCTAAATAGAAGATAAGTTTAATTAGCACAAGGTCCTGACTCTGAATCTTTCTAGCTCCAAGACCATGATCTTAGTTTCCTAACACTTTGTAAGTTCCCAGAGGTCTTGTTCTTATGCCACCATAACATTTGTCAAGATGTAATTAAAATGTCATTTAACTGATGTTTCACTTTCAGAATAAACTATATGAGGGTGATTGAATTTGTTTCTTCACTTCAGTTCATTAGTCACTCTAGACACTCATTCACATTTTAGAGTTTTTGTACCAGGCACTATGTCAGGGGCTGGGATATCATGCTGAGTTAAACAAAGGGGATTCCTGTATTCATAAAACTCAGAGATACCCATATTCATATTATGAAATAAATACATAAATATAAATTGTCATAGTTGTAATGGAAAGTGCTGGGTAATAGAAAAGTTTAACAAAGGAGAGGATGAGGGAAGTGGGGGAGACACTGGGTCAATGATGAAAGGAAGTGGACACTGGTGGAGTGTGTGGTGACAGAATTTTTTTATGCATGAAATCTGACCATTAACAGTTTTGTAAACTATGGTGCCTAGGGTAAATATAAAACAAAATAAGCATCATTTAGTTGAAAGAGCTTAAAAATAAGGACTTCCTAGAGATAGGACACCAGCAGAGAAGACTGAATAGAGATTAACAAAGCAAAGAAATGGTAATATAAACACTTGTGCATAGGACCATAAGAAAAGGTTATGAAGGAAAAGAAAGCAATTTGGCTGTAGAGGAGCCAATTCGGCTGACAAATGAGCTCACAGCACAACAAAATGAGACAAGAAAGGAGAGGTGAAAGAGCAGAGCACAAAGGAACATGAAGGACTTGGAACTTTATCACTGGTATGATGAGAATTTTACCTTAGCTATGACGTGGAGACTAGAGAAAGACAGGCAAAGAATCTGTAAAATCCATGAGCTATTCTAATACTAGTCAGGAGAAATATGATGGTGGCTCAAGACTTGAAAGGAAGCAGAGACAGCATAGGGGCAAGTATATAGATCAATGTATAGTAACTTCTCCATGTCTGACACTGTTCCTTACAATAATAGATATCCAATAATTCTGTTTACTGAATAAACAATTCCTCAAGCAGAGGTGCTACCCATTCTAAAGCATCCTCTCACCCACAGATACAAGACCTCCTCCTGAGCAGTATAACCATCCAATGGACATAAGAGACACAAAATGATGCTGAAAATGATTAAATTCATAAATCAGCTGGCAAGATTCCACTTAGAAAAAGCTCTTGATGTGCTAATGTATCCTTGTGAAACAAAGTGCCTTACCCATTCTGACAATGGAAAATTTTAAAACTCAGATATCCTTCTGCTATGTGACTTTCCAAGCTTGTTATAAAATGTATTATTTAAAATAGCCTGAAGCTACGCTGGTAGAAACACAGTAACACACTAAAGGGGTTGAAAGAAAGTCCTTTTATGAACAATAAAAGAAAAAGCTGTAGTCAGACAATTCATACTTGAGATATATATAAATATATAAAGCAAAAAAAAGTATACCTATGTATAATTTTAGAAACTGACTTTCCTCTTACATAGTATCTGTCATTTCCTAAAAAACCAAAATATTCTGATAATTATTAGCAAGAAATTCTTATGCAAAGTTAAAATTTTTTCTTATCTGAAAAATGCACAAGGTCTTGATAGAGTTACTTAATGTGACCTTTTGTTCATATAAAACTTATTTTGTAAAATTTTAAAAATAAAGCCATTTGTAAGATTTAAAAGTATGTCCACGTAGTGATGAAAGTAAAAAAATCCATAATTATGGTCAACTGAAATAAAGAGCTGTTACTTCCATAACCCATGAAAATGTTTATTATTTATACAATGATAAATTACTATAGGGTAATAAAAGAATAGTCAGCCTGGCTTAAATCAATGGCAATCTTGTTAGAAGTTAATAAATTTTTCCATTTCTGAATAAAGATTTACTTATTCTTAAATTAGTTAGGATAGCATGACGTGAGGCCGGATAGGTAGTACAGGACTTATGGTGCTTGCCTTGCTTGCAGCTGACTCTGGCTCAATCCCTGGTACTGAATATGGTCCCCTGAGCACTGAGGAGTGGTATCCAAGCATAGCCACTCTGGCCCAAAGACCAAAAATGAAGTTAAAGAAACAGTATAAAATGCTAAAGGAAGATGAAAAGCTCAAAAGCCTAGGGGCTTATATGAAGGTTACTTTTGCATAGAAAAGCATTATTAAGATGTTTATCTTGCACATCTTTGATTAAAAACAAAATCAACTACTAACACTCTTCTGCTTTTGATGAATCTCAAAGTATAGGTAGGAGAGATTAGAATAATAAGAGCTACTGGATTTAATTTTACATAAATATCTTAAGCTAAAAGGTAAAAAGGTAAAATTGGGTGGGAAACCATTTTTCCCTACTATCTAATGAAAATAAGTATTATATGATACTGATTCTTTATATAATACTCTGATTCTCTTTAGGGACTTGAAAATGTCTTTCTGTAGAAAAAATATGTATAAAAAGAAAATAAAGCTTTGGTTATGTTACATCACTGTCATCCCATTGCTCATCGATTTGCTCTATTATTATTATTTTTAATCTTGGTGACCATGGCAGATAACAGAAAATTTCAGAAGTTATCTGAGGTTTCGAGTTGAATAAAAGATTTAGAGTGAAATAAAACTATTTTATATAATAATTTAAAAATAAATTGTTCCATCTACCTTTTACCACTCAAGGAAATGAGATTTCACACTGTTTTAGCTAAAATTTATTTTTATCTTCCTATACTAAATAACAATGATCTAATTCACATAAACAAAGAAATTAATAGCCTCAGATTCATATTGCTTCCATTTTAATAAGCCAGCTTTCCCAAAGAGACAGTACAGCAGATAGGGAGCCTGCCTAGCCTGTGGCTGACCTGTATTTGAAGGCTTGCACCCCATCGAGTCCATCAAGGCCCCCACGAGTGATCTCTGAGCTCAGAGCCAGTAATAAACCCTCAGCACAGCAAAGTATAGACCCAAAACAAACAAACAAATACATATATAGCATTCCCATCCTCGTAGTTTTTACTCACATAACCACTATAAATTAGCCTTCATAAATGGAAAAGTTCATCAATTAAAACAGGAAAAATAAAAGTCAAAATTTAGGTTCTGGATAGCTACTACAAAGAAAAAAAGTAAAATGGCATACCTTAATTGAAAGTTTTAAATTTATTCACAAAAGTAAACAACACTTAATTCTATATGTGCATAAATGAAATGTTATTTTCATTACCAAAATAATATCAGACAACATCTCAATTAAAACTTATGTATCTGATTTTTCTTGGACTGGAGTGAGAGCACAGCAGGCAGGGCATTTGCCTTGCACGTGGCCTACCCGGGTTCGATTCCTCCGTCCCTCTCAGAGGTCCAGGGAAGCTACCGAGAGCATCCCACCCACACAGCAGAGCCTGGCAAGCTACCCATGGCGTATTCAATATGCTAAAAACAATAACAACAAGTCTCACAATGGAGACATTACTGGTGCCCGCTCGAGCAAATCAATGAACAATGAGACGACAGTGCTACAGTGCTACATATCTGATTTTTGTTAAATTACCTACTCAAAATGTCATTCAAAACAAATATATTTGAAGTCATTTTCATGTAAACAGGACACACAAATACTTCTACACTAAAATACAAGTTACAAAATAACGTGCTTAAATCAATTTTAAGCCAAACATAGTTTTGAATAGTAGATAGTGAAAATATAGCATTAACTCTCATTTGGACCCAAATCTCAAATGCTTGGATTAATTATTTCTTCAAGAAGCAGACTATTTAATCACAAAACATAATCCTTGATATTTTCTTAAACAGATGGAATTTCTTCCTTTCCCTAGGGAATTGCCAGATTCCAGTGATATCTAAGAAATACGATTAAATTAGTTTAATTACTTCATGTCGACTTGATAAGTCACTGCACTTTAATGCAAAAACTGCCACTTGTAATTAATGACTGTTCATACTGCCTTAATTGATCAAATGTCTAGTGCACATAAAACATTGAAAGAAGTTCTGTATATCTTACAGCAATTCAGTGGAGAAGTCTTGTCCCAGGGGTATGTAAATCTGAAGTACAAGAAACCTCTGGATCAGTCCAACTAGAATGAGAGGGGGAAATAAAGATTCAAATGTCTACACCATTTATATGTGCATATAAACAAATACAACCACAAACCATCAATAAGCTGAAGCTTTTAGCATCTAGCAATATAGTATAGACAACAATAACAGTACCCGTGAATTACAACTATTTATGAAAGCAAAAAGTTGATGAAAATCAAACTTTAACAACAAATGTTGCCTTTTAAAACCCCATCTGTGGGGTTGGTAAAATTTTTTAATGAAAATTTAAAAAATAGTAATTTTTATTTACTATTTTTATTAGGTTGCAAGAAACTGAACACACAGAACTGCATTCAATAGACATATAAAATTGAACTACAGATTCCCATCAAGGCAGTCATAAAAGCATGAGGCAGTTATTTTTATTCACTGACAGTTTTAACTGTACTAAACCATTTAATAAAAAACAATAGATCAAGAAAAACAATTCTAATTATAAAAACTCCAACTGAAGGCTTAAGAATCATAAACAGCTCATATGGCCTTAAATGTGTCCACATTGTAATGGATGGAAGCAACTATTTTGGTTTAAAATACCTTTTTTTTTTTTTTTTTTTTTGCTTTTTGGGTCACACCCAGCGATGCTCAGGGGTTACTCCTGGCTCTGCACTCAGGAATTACTCCTGGCGGTGCTTGGGGGACCATATGGGATGCCGGGGATCGAACCCGAGTCGGCCGCGTGCAAGGCAAACGCCCTAACCGCTGTGCTATCGCTCCAGCCCCTAAAATACCTTTTTTTAAGTTAATACACTTTAATTAATTTAATGCTCTCAAATTAGTAACTGCGATTCCCCCCCCATCCATATTAAAAATATTTGAAGAAGAGGGACTCTTTGGTACTCTTGATAGTGGAAATCTACTTCAGAAATAATTGATTTTATATTACTTCTTTTGTTATTATAGTTTCTTTTCTTGTAATGCTTTGAACTTCTTTTTTTACTTCTCAACTATATGCAACTAAACATCCCTGACACCTATTATCTATTTTAAATTTTAGACACTGTGATTTACAATATTATTAATGACAGGATTTTATGCATACACTGTTCTAACACCATAACTTCCACCAGTATCATCCCAGACAACACAGCCTTCCTCCTCATTCCCCACCACTGTAAGCTCAGTTCTGTTACCCAGTACAATTATGATACTCTTTCTAGATGTTTTAGTTTCCCATCCTTCTAAGACATGCCTATGAGAACCAGTTTTTTCTAAATGGGAACTGTGGGCAGGAAATAACCTTCACTCATCTATAAACCTCTCCTACAAATCTAATAGTAAAAGTTTCAACACAAAGACTTCAAGTCTTCATGTTTGCTATTTTCTAGTTATCCAGACTTAAAAAGTGAATAAACTTAACTATTCTGAGATAAATAGTGTATCACATTTTTAAATAGTGTATACAAAAGACCTTCTGATTTATAATTCTCATGGTAGACTTTTGCAACATTCTTGAACAATTTAGGTTGTACTGTATTTTATTCTAAACATATTTAATCTTATATATTAATTCTAAAATAAAACAATAATAAGTTTATCTTAAAATGATAAGTTTGTAAATGGTTTCAAGAGAATGCAAATATGGAATTAGAGACATGTGCTCTGGAAAATTCAATAGGAATCAGACTCATCTGCATTTATGGAAAAAGCAAATGAAGCAAACCAGAGGTTTCTTGACTACAGAGCAAAAGTGAGATACAAAAACAAGGACAGCCTAAAAAACCGTTCTTAATCTTTCCCATATCTTCCATTGAATCTTCTCTTATCTACCATATTTTTTTCTTGCAGAATGGACTTCGTAAATAGAGCTGAGGAGCACCAATGTATGAAATCAGTACTTACAAAAGATCCCTAGTAAATTTTATAAATCTCACTAACTTAAAATATAAAGACTAATACACATACAGCACTTTTTTATGAACATTTTTAGATATGAAAGATATTTGCCCTCAGAATGAAAACTTTATAATTCAACTTTCTTAGATGGAGAAGCCAAGTTCCCAAAAGGCTTTACTTACAAGATTAAAAGAAGTCTGACAATACCATGGAGTGATTATCTGACCCAAAAGAAGTACTTTAATAACATTTGACATACAGTGATGGCATGTGTCAAAATGTTAAATAAACTTTGCAATATTCTATTTTATAGTGGCCGAGTAAATTGAAACTTACTCTTTATGTCAAATTTATATTTAAGTAATGCTGAATGTGGAACTACTGTTAGTCAAAACAAGTCCACTAA